>NC_141691.1:1275770278-1276021110 GCF_964263255.1 Lissotriton vulgaris | reverse complement strand
GAGGGCTGCAACGTGCCTTCCTGGAGAACCGTAATGCTGCCTGGGCTGATTGTCCTTTTGTGCAATACATGCCGTGTAGACTGTCTGCTGTCCCTTTGAATTGATCTCCCTGAAGCTGTCCAAGTGGAGACCGTGGAAGAGACCAGACCTCTCCACTCAGGTGCTCTGGTGTCCATCCAGTCTCTCGCCTCCTCCGCTGAGAAGAAAAACAGGGCACGACCTTCACTCTCCATGCGTAGCTTTTCCAGGAACATAAGACTGTATTATAGGTTTAGGTCTCTGTTTGACTGCTACAAAGGTCTTTCTTTGTTCCTGGACCCTTTGGGTGTACTCAGGGTACACCGTTATGGAATGTCCTTCACAAAAGAAGCGCCATCCACTAGGAGAGAGCTGTAGGATAAGATCCCTGTCCCTGTAGTTGAATAGCCTTGCTATAATTGCTCGGGGAGGCGCTCCAGGTCTGGGCAGGCCACCAGTGCTATATGCGCACGTTCAATATTAAAAAACTTTGACAACTGTTTAGAAGCCATTTCATGAACGATCCAGTCCTCCAGGAACAAATCTACTGAGGAGCCCTCTGCTTTCTTAGGGAAAACCACAAATCTCAGGTTCCCTCTGATCTTCCTTCTGAGACTTCTGCCCTTTCATCAACCTACATCACTCTCTTCAATTCCACCACCGTGGCGCTAAGGTTTTTTACTTCCTCCTTTAAGGCATCCATATATTTTGCAGTGACTGTCACTCTATCAGAGACTTTCCGAACATCACTTCTCAGTAAATTAACATCTATGGCCACCACATCTATCTTGCGAGCCATGTCATCCAGGGTCGACTGGACAGCCTGGATAACATCCGTTAGCGTTTGTGGGCCCGCTACAGCTCCCCCAGCAGCCTCTTTCCCTCAATTGGAGTCCTCCCCTCTGGCATCTGGGCCGTGTATTATGGGTTGTGCAAAAATTAATACTTTATTCAATTGTGCCTTCACCCCTTTGCCTTTACCCATATCGACCAGCCCGTAGTATTGTACAGTATCTTGTAGGACCTTTCTTAGCAGAATAGATCCCCAAACGTCAGACCCGGATTCCTCCTCCCCACTTGTGTTGGCTTATCATGCATGGATGTCTCTGTTCTCCTCTTGCTTCTGCAGTGTGGTCTTCCCTCCAGGGACTCCGCATGGGATCAGCGCCACAAGGCCTCTCAATGCTTCATACCCGGGTACCTCGCCTTGTTATTCCTGGCCCAGACCAAGCCACAATCCACGCAGGTAGTGGCCTCCTCTGGTTTCAGTTGTGTGTAGGTCCTCAATTGCGGCCCAGACCCACTCTACAACTCCCGGTTTTCTCACGACCCCCAGGGTACAGGCCTTCCGCTCAACAGTGGATATCCTCCTTCTCCAACCAGGCAATCCAGGCCTTCTTCCTCGAGGTCTCCCAGCTCTAGCTGCTAGGGGGACCCCCACCAGGGTCCTTCCTCTCTCTCCTCAATCAGCCAGGGATCACCTGTGACACCTCACTCCACATCAACTCACTGTCTCATAGGGCCAGCATCACCAGCCAGGCAGGGTTGTGCCTGCTTAGCAGTTCACGCCGACAATCCAGCCCTGCTTCGTCCACTAATTCCCGGTGCAGCTGATCTTCCACAAACGTCAGTAGGGAGAGAGTACTTTACAAACCGTGCTCTTCACCTCCTCAGGGCTCCTCCTGCATCAGTTCCATTAATTACAGTCCGTAAATTACCCCGGTTCTACTGACCCCTCCCTGCACCTCTCCTTTTATGGCTGTGGAGCCTGTGGCCAAACTCAGTGAGGTGCGCCCATTCCGCTTATCTTCTCTATTTCACCCGGTTGAAATTCACCTCCTTCAGGTCCGTAAAGTAATCATGTCTGCTGATGGGGTCGGACGGTTCCCCGGTCTTGCCGTAGCAGCCCAGCCGCATCACCGAAGACAAAATGGCCTCCGCCCGTCCACCGGGCTCAGGCTCCATTTCGGCCCTCACAGAGTCCCTGGTCATTGCTTTTGCTCAGAAGATGGCAGGTGGTCCCACAGGTCCCATGAGACCAGTTATTTTGCGACAGGGTCCAGGATGTCACAGGATATTTGTTGTCCTTGGGCCGCCGCACGGAGCTCTTTCAGAGTACGTCTAAGCAGCCATGCATTCTGGCTATGATTTACATATTTATGATGGCATTCAATCAATCAATCAATCAAATAAGTCTTTTTTCGACACATGTCATAAAAGACTGAACAATTTATAAATACACATTTTAAAATGAACAGAGACACAACAAAGAACCCCTAGAATATCTGGGACACAGAGTTCCTACCAAAAACCTACTGGTTTTTCCTTTAAAGTGCAATCAGAATTATATTTGTTTTAAAAAAAAAGTTAATATACAATTTAAAATCTAGACAATAATTTAATTTTTTTTAAAAGGGTTAGAGGTCGTTAGGCAGTTCGCGACACAGTAGTGGTAGTACTTTATGTTAGAGGGATTAGCCCAGGTTCAGTTAGAGCACAACTTTCTCCTCCTTATGGCCCACATCCAGTGCAAGAATTTAGAAACAGCGATGACAATACTTTCAGAACAATCTGTTTTAAAAATTCTTAATGCCACTGTCCCATTGGAGATGCCTTTCAACAAACATATAGACTTTAGCCACTTGTGTCGTCGATGTTTGTACTCTGGACAGATGAAAAAGATATGTGCTATGCTCTCCCGCTGAGTACAACAGAATGGACATGATACATTTTTTCCTGGAAGCCATTTGCCTGTAAAGGAATTAACTGGAAGAGTGCCCACCCTGTACTGGTGGAACCGTTTCCTATCTTCAGGAATTGTGATGGTGTCCCAATAGCCTTCATAAGCTGGTTCCTGCTTGGGCTCTAAAAAGTCTCTTGTTAATGATGGGCCAATGCTCGTTCGAAAGTTACGCATTGACACCATTGACCAGTAGTGCTCTTTTAGGACCTTGCGTGGTGGGAAGGTGTTAGCAGCTGGATTCTCCAACAGTGTGCCCAGGCCAATGGCAATATAGACAGCCTTGACTTCTCTAAAGCATGGGATTTTGTTAGCTGTATCAGTGCTCCAGACTTCCAGGAGCGCCTGAGCATACTGGGAGAGTTCCGGTGTTACCCAGAGCCTCCTCCAGTATGCCACTGGTCGGTACCTTGCCACATCCTCCAGTCGTTGGCATCCCAGGTCGTAATATAGGGGCAGGAGAGGGGTGGAAGATGGTAGACCGACTAATCCCCTCACAAACTTATTTTGGGAATTGGCTAATGGAGTGATGTTATTGAACCCCCAAAGTTCGGCCCCATACAAGATGGAAGCACTTATTTTGGTGTTATACATTTTAAGTGCTGGTGCGATGGGTTTTGTGGCTGAACGTCGCAATTCCTTTAATAATGCTCCTGCTAGCTGGGCATGTCTGATGGTTAGATGGTTGGTGTGCAGTTTCCATTTACGCCTGGAACCCAGTGTAATTCCAAGGTAGGTAAAAGATTGGGTCTGTTCCAGCGGTTCACCGTTCATACTGACACACCCTTTCACAAACTTGTGTTTGTGCATGACCATGAATTTGATTTTTGACACGTCAATGGTAAGACCATAGTCTTTGCAGAATATTTCAAAATGCCCAATGGACTTCTGTAGCCCTTGTTGCGTCTTCAAAATTAAAAGAGTAACATCTGCGAACATTAACAGGGGTACCGACATTCCATTCTACTTGGGGGCATCCGTAGGATAGCCCTTGAAATAGTCAGTAACCCTGTTAATGTATAGCGAAAACAGCGCTGGGGCCAGGACACACCCCTGTCTTACCCCTCTGAGAATCGGAAACCTATCTGTTACTTGGCCTTGTTCTCCCCATCGAACCTGAGCAAAGTTTTCATCATGTAGTTTAATTAAAAGAGAGAGTACCTCCGGTGGCATACCTTGTTCTTGGAAGACGCTCCACATCTTAAGACGCGGCGCTAGGTCGAAAGCCGACTTAAGATCGACGAATGCCGCGTATAGAGTGCCGCCTCCAAGAACAACCCACCGCCAGTAGATCATAACAAGTCTTAGGACCTGTGTGCACAGAACCCAGACTGGAGAGGAGACAAGACATCAGCCACATCATTCCAGTTCAGGATCCTTGACAACACGAGCCTTGCTACCACCTTCTGGGCACAGTCTATCAGGCTGATCGGCCTGTAGTTTGCGGGGTCGGAGCAGTCCCCCTTCTTAAATATCGGAATTATCGCGGCTCCCTTCCAGGTGTCAGGTATAGGGGAGCCTAAGGCGATGGCATTTACCAGAGACTGTATGTAAGGTGCCCACACACCTTTCCCATATAAAAAGAGGTCCGCCGGTACAATATCAAGCCTGGGCGCTCTGCCCTTTGGGACAGAGTTAAGAGCGTGTTCGACATCCTTTGAACTAAAATTTATTGGCGTGAAGTTTACAACAGGGATGAAGCTATCAGGGCTCATCCCAGAGTCAAGGGGCGGACAGGCAAAGTGCGTCTTGAAATGCGAGACTCACACGTCTGGGGGGACATGATTGTGTGGGTGATCCCTGGGGCGCCCCTGCCCCCATTTCACCAGGTCCCAGAATTCCACCATGCTCCTGGTTCTGCTTGCATTGTATAACTCTGACCAGTATTGGTCGTTCCAAGTTCGCTTTGCTTCCCGTTGCACTTTCTTGTACGTCCCCCTTGAAACTCGAATTCGATCCCTGTCTTTGGATCTGATTGCCGCAGCTAGTGATTTATATGCGTCCCTGCAGCTTCTGCTATACCATGAATCTGCCTGGGTTTTAGATTTTCGTTTAGGACCACTAACCTCCTTAGTAAAAAAAACTCTTAACCTGTTAAAAAGAGATGTATGGATTGGAACAACCTTGGACAAAAAGTCTTGGTCCATTGTACACTTCTGGAGCTCGACTGTGGCCTTTGCCGCTAGTACTCCCATTGTCGCTAAATGTTCCTCTTTGAGCAGACATTCCGCCCATTTTACCCTCCTGGTATTATTTGAGGGATATATATCAACAGAGGTGGGTCTTGGATCTACCAACATTCCACCGTACAACTCCGCTGTTAATATAAGTGGATTGTGGTCACTTTCCACCCGTTTTTCAATGACCATGTCTTTAATCGATGACCAGAACTCTAGATTAAAGAGGATATAATCTATCTGACTACTACGGGCCCCGTTACTAAATGTAAAGTCGCCATCTCTATCAGATATAGTTCTACCATTGGCTGCCCTTAGCCCATGCTCGAGGCATAAAAAATATCGACCCCACTATATCGATGCACAAAAATATTGACTACACTAATATCGTTATCACTATTATCGACTAACATAATATCGACACTCTGTTCTACATATAGTATACTACAAAAATATCGATAACTCTAATATCGACTGCACTAATTTCGACTCTCTAAAATTATCGATAGCAAAAAATAAGTATATTTCTCTTATATTACCACTACACATCAACACTCTTACTAATACACACATATAAATATATTTATATTATTTCTCAAACGTTTATTAACTGATATATCCATTTACTTTGAATAATTTGTAAATATGTTATCACTATATTTATATAAACACTCATTGTAGACATACAATTTTTGCCATATTATTAAACTATTTTAACATCAAAATTTTATTAAATGGGTTTTTATCTAAATAATTTTTTTTCACTATTCCTCTATATAAACCATTAAGTAACATATAACGTAATTAATTAACTTTAAAAAATTCAAACTAACCAATGGTAACTCTTCAGAACATATGTGACCTATCAGAATTAAACACTAATTAAGCATACCCTATATAAACCATTCACAATTAACCCTAACACATGCAGGCAAGATTCAGCGTGACGACATACTGCCAGTTTTTGGAGCAGCCACAATATTCTTCTGTGCATGAAAATACTACTAAATACTACAAGTAAGTATTTATATACCACTGGTACATATTTATGATCTTTTCTAACCTATTACTCATATGCTACATTCTAACACTAAAGTTTTTGTTCTCTATCTCCTTTTTCCTACAACAGACTGTACTATAAAATAAAGTTGAACATTGTCTTCAAGAAAATCTACACATGAACTATACAAAAGGTATATACCTAAATCTTCTTTTATCTTAAAACCATTAGACAAATAGTTAAAAAAAATTTTTTTAAATATGTATCTTCTGTTTTAACTCCTAAAAAATTTGTTATCCCAGGTTCTTTTCACAAAATAAGTAACACAGCTTTTTTTATCAATTTTCACTACTTTTTTTAATATAAATACCATTTGTTAAATTACTATAAATTTTTCTCAAAACAGAGAACAGAACTACACAAAGCAGATAATTCGAATCCAAGAACAGACATTCAGAAACTAACCATAAACACTTGGTAAGTACAAAATGCTAACAGATATACTCATTGTATGCTCTAAACAATGTACAATGTTAATACTTGACTTTGTTACTACTTCTGTTAGTATTTTCTTAAAATGTTCTCTTTTGTAATCCCTAAAAAGTAACTTTCTCATTATGAAAGGTTACACACTAGCAAATGTCTAACCAAAATACACAAATAAACAATTCCTATAACATAGTTTACTTTTTTTCTACAGACCTAAAAAAACTAGAACACCATCTGACTGAAAATACACCTACTTTCTAAAACTACTACTTTACTGTTGGTAAGTAAGAATATACAAATTGTACATTCTTTATTTAAAATGATTATAACGTTACTAATTTTCCTAATATTTTGTAAATAACTTTTGTAGATAAAAGAACACAAGAATGACTGAAGATGCAAGATTTATCACATCTCAGAAAGGCAAGTTTTTATTATGCTATATGGGTTATACTTATACTCAGGAGAAACAAAAAGACCTTAAAGTTAACTGGAAATGTACTAAGTATTACACCAACAAATGCTATGGGCGTGCTACAACCAGAGAAACAAGTGTCATTAATACTACTGAACATAACCATCCACCAAACATCTCTGAAATCGAGGTTAGATCCACTCTCGAAAATATAAAAGAATTAAGTAGCACATCTGACCTACCAAGTAGCGTAATTCTAAAAGAATTACTACCTAGAGTACCCAGAGAAGCAAGAGGTCAGTTACCATCAATTGCTTCAATCAAAAGAACCATAGCTAGGACCAAAAAATCTAGTAGACCTACAATAGCAATACCTAAAACTTTTGAGGAAGTCATTATTCCACCAGAACTTGCCATCACACATAATGACGAACCTTTTATCTTTTATGATAATCATAGCAAAGATAAAAGAATAATCATGTTTGCTACAAATAACAACATTAAAAAATTGAAAGAAAGTCAAACATGGATGATGGATGGCACTTTTTCCATTTGCCCAAAACCATTCTACCAATTGTATACAATACATGGGCAATATCATAATACCTGTATCCCATTCATCTACTGTTTGTTACCAAACAAACAAACATCAACTTATACTGAAATATTGCACAAAATAAAAGAACAAACATCAGACTACTTTCCACTAAAAATAATAATAGACTTCGAACAAGCTATGATTAATTCCATTCTTAAAACTTATCCACACACATCCATTCAAGGATGTTATTTTCATTTTAACCAATGTCTAGGGAGACATTTACAAAAATCTACACTTAGGCGTCGATTCCGATCCGGTAAAATGCACTCCAAATAGTCGTACGGAGCGTTTTTCCCCCTACGAATCGAACCCGAAGGCGTCCCCGTACGAATGTGCAAGTACGATCACAACTTAATGCGTCACTCCGTACGTCTCGTAAAAAACGCCGTACGAATCGAAAGTCCGTACGAATAGCAGTCGGCTGACGCTCGACGCTACGTCCGTACGTACATAAACGGCGTCTCCCAAACCACAAAGTACGATCCGTGTTCCACACACTCCGTACGGCTCTTTTTCTACAACAGCTCAAAACTACCGTAAAACCAGACTTCGGCACGAGCTGCACCCCGGTACGCAACAAGCAGGACATGGACGCCATTGTCCGTGTAATCCCTATCCTGTACGCCCACCACCTCGTAATGAGAAACCGACGACGGCGCAGAAGGTGAGTACAAGGAGGTTCTACATACCTGTATGTCTTGCTACACGCGCACATCTCCATTACACGATTATAATGTCTGCCCATGTTGCGCCACACACTCCCGCACTACACCAGTGCAATACGGAGACCGGCCGTACCTACGTCATCGACCAGGGGGTACGGTACGTCACCGCAGTACACCAGCGCAATACGCCGCTCCTACGTCATCACCACGGGGTACGGCAGGTCACCGCACTACACCAGTGCAATACGGAGACCGGCCGTACCTACGTCATCGACCAGGGGGTACGGTACGTCACCGCACTACACCAGCGCAATACGCCGCTCCTACGTCATCACCACAGGGTACGGCAGGTCACCGCACTACACCAGCACAATACGCCGCTCCTACGTCATCACCACGGGGTACGGCAGGTCACCGCACTACACCAGTGCAATACGGAGACCGGCCGTACCTACGTCATCGACCAGGGGGTACGGTACGTCACCGCACTACACCAGCGTAATACGCCGCTCCTACGTCATCACCACAGGGTACGGCAGGTCACCGCACTACACCAGTGCAATACGGAGACCGGCCGTACCTACGTCATCGACCAGGGGGTACGGTACATCACCGCACTACACCAGCGCAATACGCCGCTCCTACGTCATCGACCACGGGGTACGGCAGGTCACCGCACTACAGCAGTGCAATACGGAGACCGGCCGTACCTACGTCATCGACCAGGGGGTACTGTACGTCACCGCACTACACCACCGCAATTCGCCGCACCTACGTCATCGACCACGGGGTACGGCAGGTCACCGCACTACACCAGTGCAATACGGAGACCGTCCGTACCTACGTCATCGACCAGGGCGTACGGTACGTCACCGCACTACACCAGTGCAATTGACGTGTGGCACATACGCCTGCAATGTGATTGTAAGTGTAAGTGGTGAGCAGAACACCCCCCAGTATCAGAGTGTGTGCCTAACACCCCCCCACCAGTGGCCACCAGTGCCCAGCATCAGAGTGTGTGTGTGCCTAACACCCCCACCAGTGCCCCCCAGTGCCCAGCATCAGAGTGTGTGCCTAACACCCCCACCAGTGCCCCCAGTGCCCAGCATCAGAGTGTGTGCCTAACACCCCCACCAGTGCCCCCCAGTGCCCAGCATCAGAGTGTGTGCCTAACACCCCCACCAGTGCCCACCAGTGCCCAGCATCAGAGTGTGTGCCTAACACCCCCACCAGTGCCCCCCAGTGCCCAGCATCAGAGTGTGTGCCTAACACCCCCACCAGTGCCCCCCAGTGCCCCCCAGTGCCCAGCATCAGAGTGTGTGCCTAACACCCCCACCAGTGCCCACCAGTGCCCCCAGTGCCCAGCATCAGAGTGTGTGCCTAACACCCCCACCAGTGCCCACCAGTGCCCAGCATCAGAGTGTGTGTGTGCCTAACACCCCCACCAGTGCCCACAAGTGCCCAGCATCAGAGTGTGTGCCTAACACCCCCACCAGTGCCCACCAGTGCCCAGCATCAGAGTGTGTGTGTGCTTAACACCCCCACCAGTGCCCCCCAGTGCCCAGCATCAGAGTGTGTGCCTAACACCCCCACCAGTGCCCCCCAGTGCCCCCCAGTGCCCAGCATCAGAGTGTGTGTGTGCCTAACACCCCCACCAGTGCCCCCCAGTGCCCAGCATCAGAGTGTGTGCCTAACACCCCCACCAGTGCCCACCAGTGCCCCCCAGTGCCCAGCATCAGTGTGTGCCTAACACCGCCCCCAGTGCCCCCCAGTGCCCAGCATCAGAGTGTGTGTGTGCCTAACACCCCCACCAGTGCCCCCCAGTGCCCAGCATCAGAGTGTGTGCCTAACACCCCCACCAGTGCCCACCAGTGCCCCCCAGTGCCCAGCATCAGTGTGTGCCTAACACCGCCCCCAGTGCCCCCCAGTGCCCAGCATCAGAGTGTGTGTGTGCCTAACACCCCCACCAGTGCCCCCCAGTGCCCAGCATCAAAGTGTGTGTGTGGCTAACACCCCCACCAGTGCCCCCCAGTGCCCAGCATCAGAGTGTGTGCCTAACACCCCCACCAGTGCCCACCAGTACCCACCAGTGCCCAGCATCAGAGTGTGTGTGTGTGCTTAACACCCCCACAAGTGCCCCCCAGTGCCCAGCATCAGAGTGTGTGTGTGCCTAACACCCCCACCAGTGCCCAGCTGTTACATAACAACATACCATTGTGAACATCATTACCATCAGGAGATTGACACATGTTAACATACCTACATTTGAACATCACATCAGCTCCCAGGCACATAGCAGTCACAGACATTATCACACAAACTCTACTTCAGAAAATTAACATAAATGCTTTATTCAGCTGCTCCAAAAAAGAAAAGCAAATAAGAGTCCTTGCTCATTAAAGGCCAATGGGAAGTCCAAAAAAGTCCCAGCAACAATATGTGCCTCCATGGGTGTGATCACACACTAACTTGCCTGCACATGGTGTTTAATCCGCAGTGGTAACTATGGGGGCATCATCTGTGGAATCCTCCGGCACCGCATGGACAGGAGAGGGAAGGACAGGCGGAGTGGGTGCAGGTGTAGTGGATTCATCCACACTGGCTGGTGCAGCGACGAAAGTAGCTACATAAACCTGGCTGCACACCTCAGCCAGTGTGGAAAAGCTACCACCTGAACCCGGGGACACATTGGGGGTGGAGGTAGAGGGCTGTGAGTCTGTACTCCTGGGTGTGTGGATGCATGCGTGCGTTGTGTCCCCTCTCCCTGTGGGTGTGCCTACATCCCCTTGAGATTGCGTGCGTGGAGCTTTGAGCTTTTTCTGACGTGTGGATGTGCTGGGTGTGTGTGACCTGTGGCGTCTGCGTGTATGTTGTGTAGATATGGGAGAGGCAGAGGTGGGTGGGTCTGAAGGATGGGGGGGAGACAGAGGGTGCTGGGAGTACATTGCTGCCGTCAGTGTTGACTCTATGGCAGCCACACCCCGACGTAGATCAGACATGGCTGACGACATGCCCTCCATGAACGACACCAACTGTGTAAACAGTTGTGTATGTCCATGGAGGACAGTCAGTATGGATGTCTGACCTACTGCAATCTGTCGGAGTAGGTCCACAGTCTCAGCACTGAGGGCAGCAGGGGACACAGGGGCAAGGGCTGCGGTGCCGGGAACAAAGGAGACACGGCTGCTAGCACGGACCCTAGGGAAACTAATGACTGGGAGGGTGGAGATGGTACTGGAGGAGGGGACGCCAGCCAAAGATGATGGAGAGACCATTGCAGCATATTCCCCCTCCTCCTGAGAGTCTGACTCGGAGGTGTCGGCATGGTAAGATGTGTCAGTCACATGTCGTCCGGCCAGCAGACTCTCATCACCCTCCGTGCCACTGCCTCCCTCCGACTCCTCAAAGCAGGTGGCACTGTCGGTGTGTCCCTCTTCGTGGTCCGCGCCTGTGTCCCCTCCAGATTCAGATGATGATGCTGTGGGCAAGGAGAAGAATAATAACATATCAGTCACCTGTACACATCAGACATGTCAGCTACAATTCATTAGGCTTCATTTCAGAACATGGCATGCATCATGAGTCACAGGAGACTGAACACTGCACAATGATAAGTCTAGTTGTGGCCAATTGCGAGAGACACTACGCATAATGTATAGTAGGATACAAGCAACAGTGAATGGAAAAATCTATCATGAGCGACACAAAGATGATTGACTGCCTGACAACAGGATAGCTGATGAAGCATCACAGCTCATTTAGACACCCAGCCACCCAAACCCAGACCTTCACATGATGAATTTCCTTACACCTTGTGCCACATGGGAAAAGTCCTTCCTGAAGTGACATGTTATGCCATCCTGGGACCAGAACAAAGTGTAACATCACCTCACACTGGCATCACAGCTGTTGACACCCCAAGCCTCATTGTGTGACTGACCATCAATAGTAATTACAAAGAACATTTGACTTCTGTGGCAACTATGCACACACGCACTGCCCAGTGTGAGTATGCATAAGCCCAAAATATTGCACTTGTACATTGTGCACCTGTAGCCAACACATGACTACTTAAAAGAGTACTATGGACAAAGGCCACTGAGGCTGACTCGTGCAGAAGACACATGTTTAGACTCAAGATCAGTGCCCAAATATGTAGAACAGCCGACACAGTGCACATGTGGTGCCACATGTAAGGTTCCAACAGGTGTCACAGACCCTCCCTCCAACATGATGATGTGCAAAGGAAGATGCATACATAGACATTGCACCATAGGAGTACATGTGAAAAACAAACATCATCCAAAGCGCAGGTCAAAAGTGGATTAGGGCAAGGGATGTAAAGAAGCAGCTGCAGAAACGGGGACATTCTGAGGCCAATGCATGGAGTGCCTGTCTGACCACAACACTCAAACTATGGGAGTGTAACCATGCCTTTGAGCACTGCAGGGAGCATGTGACACACATCACAACAAACAGACATAAACCTACCCACTACTTGCTGCTGTCCCTCCTGCAACTGCCTATGGAGGTCTGGGAACACCACTTCCAGGACCCGGAGCATGTTGGGGGTGAGGTGGCGGGTGCCGCCATGCCGGCGTGGAGCTTCCAGCTTTAGCTGTACTCTGGCAATGCGGCAGCTCCAGCACCGGATGTCCTGCCACCTCTTTTTGATGTTCCGGAGCCTCCTGCGAGGCCTCCCCTCGCTCCTGACAGCCCTGGCGATGTCCAGCCAGATTTCACCCTTCTCATAGGCAGATACCTGTCACAAATGTAAAGTAAAACAGCATCAGTACACCTGGTCCATGTTCCAAACACACACATATGTGCACAAAAACTTGATGATAACAGGGCATTGTAAGATAAACACATTAGCACTGTTGGGCCCGAGTATGTGGCGTGTGAGCAAACACCACTGCATGACATGCCATTGAAAGGCTACAGATGACATGATGGGTGCTAAACACTCTCCCAGCATGGCACTCACTGAGCAATGTATGCTACGTCTGGGTGCACTGCAGCACGTGACACGCTGTCACACACCCCACTGCAACAAATGAGCCTCTAGTAACAACACTGTACCCCCTGCCACTCACTCCCAACAACATTGCATGTAGACACTATACATACACAGTGGCTATAATGTCACACACAAAACAGGTGCACACTCCAAGGTATTGCACACATCGCTCACCTGATTCTCTGGTCTCCCATACAGCTTGCTGTAGTTAGGCAGGAGGGCATCCAGCAGCGCCTTGTTCTCACCATCAGTGAATGCAGGTGCCCTCTCCATGCTAAGCCAATCAGGGTCCAGAGGATTCAGAGACAGCAGCTGTGGTTACCACACCAATGTTGTGCAGGCAAGTGCCCTACCACAGCCACATGCTGCCTTATATCTGTGCTGCAGAGGGGCTGTGAGTCCAAGGAGTAGTGTCTGATAGGCCACCATAGTTAGCATCCTACGTTCCATCCAATCACTTCACACAGAAGGACATGACACACATATGCATGGTTTGAAAACTGAGCATGAGCTGAACAACAACTTTTGCAACATTGTATACTTTTGCCCAACTGAATTTTCTCTAACACCTGTAGGAGGTTCAAAAAATGCAGTATCCATGACAACCTGGTTGCATTTTGATCTGTCCACTGTTCCCCTAGATGTCCCCTATGTACTTAATCAAATACCCACACAAGTAAGGTGACATTGCCCTTGCTGATGCAACCCATTCAAGGCGTACACACGCACGTACTATTGGGGTACGGCTTGCTCGCGTTGGGCTGAAAAGCTATAGGGAAACGAGGCGTACACACGCACGTACCATTGGGGTACGCCTTGCTCGCGTAGGGCTGAACAGCTATAGGGAAACGAGGCGTACACACGCACGTACCATTGGGGTACGCTCTGCTCGCAGATGGGCTGAAAAGCTATAGGGAAACGAGGCGTACACACGCACGTACCATTGGGGTACGGCTTGCTCGCGTTGGGCTGAAAAGCTAAGGGGAAACGAGGCGTACACACGCCCGTACCATTGGGGTACGCCTTGCTCGCGTAGGGCTGAAAAGCTATAGGGAGACGAGGAGTACACACGCACGTACCATTGGGGTACGCCTTCTCGCGTAGGGCTGAAAAGCTATAGGGAAATGAGGCGTACACACGCACGTACCATTGGGGTACGCCTTGCTCGCGTGGGGCTGAAAAGCTATAGGGAAACGAGGCATACACACGCACGTACCATTGGGGTACGCCTTGCTCACGTAGGGCTGAAAAGCTATAGGGAAACGAGGCATACACACGCACGTACCATTGGGGTACGCCTTGCTCGCGTTGGGCTGAAAAGCTATAGGGAAACGAGGCATACACACGCACGTACCATTGGGGTACGCCTTGCTCGCGTAGGGCTGAAAAGCTATAGGGAAACGAGGCGTACACACGCACGTACCATTGGGGTGCACCTTGCTCGCTTAGGGCTGAAAAGCTATAGGGAAACGAGGCGTACACACGCACGTACCATTGGGGTACGCCTTGCTCGCGTTGGGCTGAAAAGCTATAGGGAAACGAGGCGTACACACGCACGTACCATTGGGGTACGCTCTGCTCGCCGATGGGCTGAAAAGCTATAGGGAAACGAGGCGTACACACGCACGTACCATTGGGGTACGCCTTGCTCGCGTAGGGCTGAAAAGCTATAGGGAAACGAGGCGTACACACGCACGTACCATTGGGGTACGCTCTGCTCGCGGATGGGCTGAAAAGCTATAGGGAAACGAGGCGTATGTACAGTGTGTCAGACATGCTCATGTGAACGTTTGTGTAGGCTGCGTTCCTGACCTCCTTCATGTCACCATTGGGAGAGTGACTCCAGGAAATCACATAGCAGGGATGTATTCTACCCTCATGTTGACAATGTGGATGCATACATCAGCATGGCATCCTCACATCAGCATGCCCCAAGTGTGTCAGACATTGAAGAAGCACAGGGACTGTGACCTAGTGCCTCAGTTGATGTGTGAAGAGCTGTCAAGACTTGTCATTACTCCTTCAGCACATGTGCATCACATGCATACAACACTTTGCACCGGCGTAACGTCTACAACATATTGCGATGCACATGAACACTGGACTGCCACACCAATCAGTACAGGGAACTGGCACATGATGACAGCAACATGCCCACTGTGACAGAGGTGTAATAGACGCACAGCATGACGCAGAGTCACCACGTCATGTGTGTGCCATATGTTATATTGTGGCAGCTGTTTGCATATGAAATGTTCAGGACAGTATCATCTTACTCACCTTAGAATATCCCCACGTGTCATCCTGGACATGCCACTTTCCGCTCAGTAGTACACTTGTGTGTTGGTAGGCATGTCCTGCGGCCCACCGTGTGTTGTTGGCGTTGTGTGTGCCGTGATGACGTTGTCTGGGTACTCATACGTGACCTCAGCGTGCTCACGTCAGGTCCCCTGTATTTACAACACCTGCGCTGGTCCCGTATAAGTGTAACCTAACTCACTTTTGAAACAAGATCATAGTACGATCACTTCTGACCATTTCACTTGGATTGTCTGACTCAGGACGGTGCCAATAGGGATGTCCATTTCAAAGCCTGTGAGGATTGCAACCCTCTCATGTAGGTGACTGACCCTCACCGTCGGTGTCTCCACAGTGTTCACGGCAAGCAAGACAAGTAGAGCTGCTCCGACTGCTGGGACCAGACATATGAATGCAGGTGTGATTGGTCACACATGCCGCTCAGATTCCAGCAGTTGTCCCTGCAGCACAATGGCTCATGGTCTGGACGTAGGAGGAGTGCCTGGGCGTGGGTGTTGAGACATCATTGCCCCTGGATTTGACATCCGTCCTCCAGGGCCAAGTCGTCAGGTAACCCATGTATGTGAAAGAGATGTCATCACACTTCAAAATCTACACAATGCACGTGCAATGCTGCATGGGATTCGGGTGACACCGCCAACGCGGCTCTGTCAAATTTGCAGCCGTTGTAGCCTGCACCACGACCTGTGGTCCTCATGTCCATGATGTCCCTCACACCAACAAAGGCCAAAGCGGCGGATTCTGGCCCAGCGGACCCGTCTGGGGGCACTTGCGCATCTGGTGATTTGCCCGTGACGCCATCACTCACTTCGTCCCTGATGCAGGCGGCGCATTTGTGCCAGACCCGCTGTGACTGAAAGGATCTCAATGTTGATCCTGGTCCTCGCTGGTTCACCTCACAACCTCACTGGCAACTGTCCCCCAGGTGCCAGCCTTTGCGGCGTTCTCGGGGGGTGGTGTCCCCAATACCACACCCTGTACGGCACTGGCGTGGGAACTGTGCGGCAGCATACCGCCATTAATGCTGCAGGGGGGGGTTCAACTCCTACGAGCCGGCCACAGCTCATGACAGGCCTAATTATCATGAAATGTGTGTCAAAGAGTGTTGGGAGGGTCGTGAAGACTCACTGACACATGAGTGTCGGTCCCAAGGTGACAGGACAGGTGGACTGGGACATGCAAGTAGTCTGGACACCTAGCCAGACACTGGTGATGTGTCTACTCCAAACCTGTTAATGGATGACCGGCCAACGTACAGTGTAATGTTTATGTGTGCGGCCATAGCCTTGCCCAATCATTTCCCCGTTGCCGCGGTGAGGACCAACCTCCTCACTGAGGTCCTTCAAGTGCAGTCACGCTCCGCTGAGCGTCTGCAGGCCTATCCTGAGGAATGTACTGTATCTATATTGTTCAGCATGTACAGGCACGCGGCATGTTTGACTGTAGATAGGCATGTTGTCAGACGACCACACCCCTCCCTGGACCGGCCATGTGCCCTGTCCTCCCACCCCAGAGAGCATGGGCATCCTGCCTGCCAAATCACAGACCACATTCCCCCTATCTCTGCTGTAGAGGGTATCCAAGAGGTCTGAGCAGTATGGACAGATGTCATCATCCTCCCTGAGTCTGGGACTGAGGTCTTACAACATCACATGCCTCTTTGTCTGCTTCCCACGCTGTCTGTGGGACAGGGTTGTGTAACTGCTGGCAGAGTGTGCGTTGTAGGTACGGGCAATACTTGGCCAAGCACTTGTAGGATGCCAGTCAGCAACACCGTATTTCATCCAGTGATGGCTCAATATCCCCGACTCACATAGATGGCATCCAGGGAGGCAAAATTGTCTGAAGATTGGTATGTATTCAAAGTCAGGAACATGCTACTTACTACTGTTCCATTATGATATATTGTTACGAAAGGTAAGTAACCAGTTCATACATTTCAGTACATCTTCTGTTGGAGCATCCACATTGTGTCCTTGCCGTGATTACAGGGTTTCTAATGTACGCACACCATGCCACTTGTGTTAATGAAGTGCTCATATGTGTGATGGCATCACAGACCATTTGTGACTAATCAAACATTAATGCAGTATGATGATGTTCAGGTGATAGTTAGGGAAATATGACACCGCAACATGACTATGTCAGAACTGTGCAAATGATGCCACATGTGGTGTGTGTATTGCTGTAAGCTGTCTGGATGTGCAGACAACCTCCTACTGACATTCACATGCCGTGTGTCACTGACATGATACATTGTCATGCTCAATAAGACCTTTCCATCAGATAGTTTGTATGCATGTCATATCCATTCCACAGACCACAGGTCTTGTACTGTTCACGGAGGAGTGGCTGGGAGTTTGAACATGTTACAACAGTGTGTCTCCCACACCACACTCACACTTGTCTAGATTTGTTGAAGCAGTGTTGCTGGTGCCATGTACATTGTTATTGTGTTAGTCAGACAGTTGAACACATTTCCTAACATATGTGTTTTGCAGGGCACCCCCTCTGGAACGGCCGTTACCTGACTTGTAAGCCATGAGGGAACGCAATTGCATCCGTCGTTATCGCTTCACCAGACAGCTGATCAAGGACCTGACGGACAGACTGGAGGCTCACCTGCAACCACGACACAGGTATCCAACGGCGCTGACCCCCAAGGTAAAGGTGATGGCAGCCCTCCATTTCTTTGCCACAGGTACGTTCCAATTGACCATAGCTGATGTGGGAGGGATGTCTCAGACTATGTTTAGCCGTGTATTGACAGATGTTTTGGCAGCGATGTTGCTCCACCTTGATGAATTCATCACATTCCCTACTCCAGAACAGTTGACAGATGTCAAGGGGGAATTCTATGCCCTGGGACGCATGCCACATGTTATTGGTGCAATTGATGGTACACATGTTAGTTTGGTGCCACCACAGGCTCAGGAGCAGGCGTATCGCAACAGGAAACACTACCACTCAATAAATGCCCTGGTGGTGTGTCTTGCCAACATGATTATCTCACATGTATCTGCACGTTTTCCAGGATCGTGCCACGATGCTTTCATCATGAGGCGTAGCAGGGTGCCACAGATGATGCTGCAGCTGCACAACCACCGGGCATGTCTTGTTGGTGAGTATATTCGTCAGCTATGTATGTCAGTATGTCACACCTTCTTCATCTGAATCATATTACACACTCATTTCCATGATGTGGATTTGCAGGAGACGCTGGATATCCAAACATGCCGTGGCTCATAACTCCACTCCGCAACCCCAGGACAGCTGCAGACCAGCGGTACAACAATGCTCATGGGAAGACCAGGCGGGTGATAGAGCGGACATTTGGAGTCCTGAAGAGCCGGTTCAGGTGCCTGGACAGGACAGGCGGAGCCCTCCAATACAGCCCACGCAAGGTGTGTGACATCTTCACTGTGCGCTGCATGCTTCACAACATGGCAGTGGAGAAGGCCGTGCCGCTCTACCTTGACCCTGATGAGCTGGAACATCCGCCCGTAGAGGATGAAGGCCTTGGCCAGGATACCAGTGATGAGGAGGTAGAAGATGATATCCGGGGTCACCTCATCCGCAACTTCTTCTCATAATGGTGAGTCATAGCAGGTTATATGTAATACATGTATGAGAGAGTTGCATGGGTAGCATGATGTGTATGCAGCAGACTGTATGCAATGTCACTTGGATGTCTGTAGTGCTGTGTCACACAGGTGCAGATGTAATGCAACACACATACGTGCTATGTGTATACTTGGAATGTACAGGTGTACTACAACAACCGGATATTGTAAAGGACATTATCTGAATGACATTGTACAGAATTTGACCCCTTGTGTGCCACTCTCATCCACAGCTCACCCTGCCTGTTGTCCGTTTGGGTCATTGTGGTCACCCTGCTATTGCTGAAGATGATTGCAACATCAGCCTAATCAACGGAGCATGCATGGACATATGGAGAAGTATTTTGGGTAAGGACTCATACGAGGCTGTTTAGCGTTGGTATGTGTAGAAACGTGTGGTACATGTTCATGTGCATGTAGTGCGACCATGAATACATGCAACAACAATTTGTTACTTATTACATGTATGCCCACTCCCATGACTGGATAGTCACCTCATCTGACAGTCATCTGTTGTAGTTGTATACTCTGGTGGATGCATCAATGTGTGTAGACATTGCCACTGCAACATAGCACATACCATGGTTTGACATTGTGTCAGAGCTCTCAAACACGGACTCTGTGGGGGATTGCAGCATCACTGTGTGCATTTGAATGTGACTGGATCCTTGCCTCCACCTTGTGGGACAGTCCAGTTTGGTTGCCATTCCACCATGTCGTGCAGGTGTTGCCCACTGTATGTTCCACATGTCCTGAGAAATGTCCTGTGAATCTGTGGACATGGATGCATTGCCCCTGGTTGCACTATTTCATGTCACTGTCATGTCGTTACCTCCGTGCAGGTTGAAAATACAGCTCCACCAGCCTTCACAGTGAGTAGGACTTCTGTTTGGATTCACATGATGTCATGTATGTTTTGCTTGAGACATGACAATGTTGGGATGATGCATCTCTTAATTATTGTGTTGCACCAGTGGAGTGCGGTCATGCACATGATTCTCGAGTTCCGTGCAGCATTCATGTGCAATGGTAGGGTATCATATTGTGGTTTGGTTCAACTTGACTTCCAGTTGATATTTCTTCTAACAGCATCTCATGTTTAGCTTAGTAATGCTATGTTGATAGATCATAAGACTGGCCACAGAGTGCCTTTGTAGGAAATGGGACCCCCGGCCGGCCAGGGCTTGCGCCACAGCCAGTCAGAGACCGCCACTCACATGTAAAGTCAACCCCTGCTCACCCTCTAGGTAACGCGGTGTGGGCAGTCAGGCCTATCTCGGAGGACATGTGTGAAGCATTTGCGCACGCACCCACCAACAACAACATCCAGGGCCTCCCACAAAAAGACTCCACACCAAGTATATATGAAAATAGTCTTTGTATTAAGAAGGACACATAGGAACACACATGGTACAAGGGGCCCGAGGAACAGGCCGGGGTTACACGGAAGAAGGTACAGGGCAGGGCCAAGGGGCCCCTGCCAGGGGTATGCACATGATAGAACTGGCATTAGAACACATATCCACTGGGAGCTTCCTAGAACTAGCAGTAGAACTCACTCTGACCAGGGATCACATACATGGGACATCGTGTATTCAGGAGGGAAGGGACAAGGTACATAACACAACAGAGGCCCCCATCAGCAGGGCAACACAGAATAATTCTCAGCATCACTTTGATATTAGTCAGTAGCACCCCATAGGCCAGATGGCCTTCCTGGGGCAAGGGCGCCTTAGAGTCTCGATGTTCAGAGTGGGCTGCAAGGGGCCCGGGGCAAACGTTAACGTGGCAGCGGCCCACGAAGTGCTGGGCCGCTGAGGGGCTTTGATGTAGCCTTGCAGGCTCGGGGGAGGATGACTCCATGAGGGAGCCTCCAGGGCTCCAGAGCAAAGATGCCGGGTGGAGCCTCGCCGGCTCGAGGGAACAGGGGGGCAATGGTGGTGCCTCTCGGGGCTCATGATGAGCGGGGGAGTCCCTCTCGGGGATTGGTAAAGGAACTGTGGGCAGGCTGGGCCCCCCTCGGGGTACCCGGCGTCACTGGGGGCCCTGCGGGCCTCTAAGCGCATGTGGGCTCGCGCTGGAGGTGAGGGGCGGGCACCAGCAATGTGCCCCGACGCCCCGCCTCCCCTCCTGCAGCACTCACCGGTCGGCTGGCAGACGCGTTGGTCTCTCCTCGCTCTCCGGGGCTCCCTCTTGCTCCTGGGGCCCCGGGGGGAAGCGGCAGTCTCCTGGGGGGAAACCAGGGGCGCGGAGTAGGCTCCCGCGGCTCCCTGCATTCGCTCGCTCTCTCCTTTCCGCCTCCTATGCTCCTGGGGCCGCCGTCCAATCCCAGCGCGGCCCGGGGAGACGTCAGCAGCTAGACCCGGGTCAGCGGCCAATCCCAGCACGGCCCGGGACAGACAACACGAAGGAACCCGGGCCGGTGGTGGTGACCTCGGGGAAACTGGCGAGGGCTAGGTTCCCTCAAGGGAGAAGGGCAGTTAGTGAGGTAGACACTCGCTGGGGGAATAGAACACCACAAAGAACAGGGCAAAAGGCCGGGTGGCACCGGCTGGAAGAAATAGTACCCCCAGGCGCTAGGACAGGATTACGGCGCTCTGCAGGGGAGGTAGAGCACTCCCAGCGCGGGTAAACTCCATGAAGAGCTCCAGGCGCTCGAGGGTAGAAAGCAGCGCTTCCAGGCGCTAAGTAGGAAGAACAGCGCTCCCCAAGCGCTGGGGGGTCAGAAGTAAATTCTGGAGGAAGAGCAGCAGTCCAAACAGAGTCCAGGACCTCAGGTGGAGCTCAGCAGCCCCTAGAAGGGAAAAAGGTCATCAGTAGTCCAGGAGTAGGGCAGGGCCCAGGGAGGCAAGCCAACCCTGAGCCCAAGCAGCGGCAGCCCCTGGTAGATTCAAGTTAAGAACAAGAACAAGTCCAGAGTGTCACAGCACCCTTTTCATACACACATTCCTGGTCTGAAGGGGCAGGCAGGGAGAGAACCAGCTGTAACTGGTTATGGGGGAATTCTTTACACTGGCCAGTCTAGGAACATCAGCCGCACCCCAGGGGGTGGAGCCAGCATTGTCTGGGGAAAACCCAGCCTCATTCATGACACTCAAACCAGACAGTCAATCGACAAGCAGACCCAGGCTCACTCCTCCCCTCACATCAGCATGCTAAACACTCCATTCACCACCGGGGCAGACCCTCCCAGATCCTGGGAGCCAGGCTCACCAGCCAGCCTCAGCCAATCATACGCCAGGCACACATTTCACAAATATGCCAACTTCTAAAATAGGGACTTCAACAATAGACACACTCATGCCACATATACAGTTGCACAGCACTCAATCTCACGAGTTCATACATACCAGACTTGACCCTGCACACCCTACGTATCGGGAACTACCGAGGACTCATCCATTCCCCATGTATTCCTATGGAAGGGTAGGTCGCTCTCTTTTTACACGCACTCAGAGGGGGAATCACCATCCCCAGGTTACATATACCATAAAAACTTCAGGGGCGGACCTGCCACACGGGCCAAGTCCAACAGCCTTCATTGCATGTAGGTCATTAGCTTCCTCATCATATGTGATTCTTACAGCTGTTGTGGGTGAAGTAAATATTGCCTACATGGCCCTTATGGGTACACATGGTCAATAGCAGATATTACAGTCTGCGTAAGTAGCATTGCCAACTGTTTTCATTTGTTTGTGAGTTCCACCGCATCTGAGCCAGTGAATGTATTTCTACCAACATAGGTCACATTGCATGGTTGCTCACTTGTGAGCGCTTCACAATACTCTAATGGATCACAGACTGTCCTAGGTTTTATGTGTCTGTGTCATTGGCTTGGATCTGATGTGATAGCATGAGGACAAATGTAATGTTGTCTCCAGTCATTTTACTTCACAGGTGTGACTGGTACAGTGTATCACATGAGGTCTTTGTATTAGCAGTGACAATGGAATGTACTCCTAATCGTTATTTGCCTCTGTTTCAGGTCTCCCTCCCAGCAGTTCCCATCCTCTCCTTCCGTCGCCTGATCACCCTTTTGTGTCTGTCATTTGTACTCAGACCAAGGGGCTATTTGGAGGTGGAACCCTTTTAGCATCACACCACTCTGATGAAGAAAGGTACGGCCAGTCCTTGACAGGCTTCTACCCAATATTACTGCTGCATTACAGGTGAGATCATTAATAGTGTCAATTTGAGTCCTTGCCAATGCACATGTATGTTTGACAGTGCTCCATGGGCTCACAATGTAATTAACTCATGTTGTGCATGACGTGTGTTCATATTTAAGATTCTGCCGCCTTCATGTCAACTGACATGTCCTTCTAATGTGCATGAGTAGTATTTGGCATGTAGTATGCTTATGCTTGTTGTGTTGACGTGTCCAGCACGCACATGCATGGTGTATGGGAAGGCTGTAATACTATATTTTGTGGAAGGTCGATGGCTTTGTAGCAGCTGTTCAGCTTTCCACACCCTAGCTGTAGTCTACACCTGCTGACGCTGTCTGTCCTGTGCCCCACATGTATGTAAGGGCCCTGATAGAGTGACTGTGATCTTTGGTCATTACTGTGCCATTTTATTTGCATTGACCCCGAGTGAGTCAGACACTCCTGCCTTCACATTCACATTTAACTCTGTGGCTTGCAAATGCCATTGCGGTATGTGCCCATTTGGCAAGTTGTCACAGCCCTCCTGCCGTCATGTCTTCACTCATTGCTGCTGCATGCACAGGCACGATGCAGCACACACGATCCAGGTACACAGACACCCACAGGATGACCCTCCTTACATCCTTTTGTAGAGCATGCTCCTGCCACCCTACACACAGACAACACCAGACAATCACCCTCCTGGTATCACAATGCTTTAGACTCAGCCACTGCAGCTTATGTGTCTGTGTGTGCAGCACATACTGGCACAACTATGCAGATTCACATTACATTGGGTCTACGTACCACCAGGTCATGTGCCGTGCACAGCACACACACACCTTCCATATGCACAATATTGTAAATTGTTACCTTGTCAACACCACAGCAGGAATAATCATCTTGCTAACAGTCACGTGGCAGTACACAACCTGGTGACACCACTTCGACATAGCTGTCACAGTCAGTCAAATTGCCACAGGGGACACACACAATGACCACATCTCTTGGGTGTGGTGTGATTTACCCAGTCTGGCGTAGGTATGTGTCCGACGTGGGTAGTTGTTCTGTATGCGTTGCTCCCATGACAGGAGTGTAGTACTTGTAGCTACATAGGGGTAGGTCACCTACTCAGGTGTGCTTGTGTAGAGAGCAACAGCCCATTGCCCACAGTCTGTCCTGCCACCCTCGTCCTTAGCGCCATTCATTACATCCACAGTAAGCATGGGCGAATTTTGCGAATCTCGCGTTCGCGAATTTTGCAGGTTTGCGAACTCGCAATCCGCAAAATCCGCAAATTCTCGCGAATTTGCGGATTTTTTTTTTTTTGTGTTTGCGCGGGTTTCTGCCAGTTCGCGAGGGTTTTGTACAATTTCGCAAATTGCGAACTTACCTGTCGGGTCGCAAGTTTCGCAAACTTGTTGTTTCTACGTGTCCAGCCTGTTTGGGACACTCTTCTTCATCACTGCCACTCTCTGTTACCACTGCCACTCTCTGACTACTCATGCCACCCTCTGGCCCACCCATGCCACCCTCTGTTTCATCACAGCACCCTCTGGTTGTCCAGTCAGTGTACATTATTGTGGCAACGCAAGCACACCTTCCCTGCCTCAAGTGACCTGAATTAATTTGGGGCTGATTAATGTGTCACAGAATATTTTTTTAGCTGGCACCTGCTTCCTTAGTGCTTCCTGATTAGTGATCTTTTGCACTTGCTAAGTGCTTTCATTGTTGCAAAATTAGTTACAACACCTGCCCTGCCCCAACTGACAATAATGAATTAGGGGCTGATTAATGGATTTGAACTTCCAGCCTGGCTCCTGCTTGTCTCCCTTAGCTGTAATTCAGGACCTTTGTGGCATATGTGTAACTATTCTGAGGTTCAGAGCAGGGTCACATAATAGTTGCAACTGGCAACTGAACTCTGGAGGGGCCCCTCAGGAAGCACTACAGGAAATGGCTACTAATGATGAGCCTGAACTTTTGAACCTGGTAAGTAGTTTCAGTTTTGCTAAGATCGTATTTCTGCAATTTTGCACTTATTCGCGGGGCGCGAAGTTGTACTGGGAAGCCGCGAACTCACGCGAACAGTGCGAGCAGTGCGAGCAAAATCCGCTGCTCGCGGATTTGCGGATTTTGCGGGAGATTCGCGAATCTCGCGGATTGCGAATTTACCGAAAATCCGCAAAATCCGCGAGCGAAACGGATTTTCCGCCCATGCTTAATCCACAGTACTGCATCATGTTGATGATAGTTCACATAACCCTAGGACACAATTGTAGGTACTCCCTACGTGGACAACTACTTTTGTCACAATGATCTGTACACCTCAATGTGACTCTCCGGGGCCTGGCTGTGATAGCAGTTTGGCATCCGAACCCCCCTCCTGCATTTACTATCCCACACAGTTGTGTCTTGCCATCCATGTATGCAGTTGTTAGTGATTTCTGACCGATGTGTGTCCTCACACGGAATCTGATGCAAGTGTGTGGATTGCTGCTGTTTGTTGCATACACTTGCATTGTATACATTTGCACACACATAACATTTTATGCTGTGGTTCAAAGATAAATCGACAAATGCGTATGTGGTTCAGTGTATTTATTTTGTGATCTTGTGCTGGAAACGTGAATAGGTGCAGTACATAAAGGTGTTGAATCCAAAGTTCAGTGGTGGGGAGATGAGTTGCCTTACAATTACTCTCATCAGAGTCCAGGCCACAGTGCTTGGCATAATCGGGTAGACTGTGACCAGCAAGTCCATGTGGGAGAGTGGCATAGGGGATACTGTTGCACCCAGGGGCAATATGCCAGGTCCTGTGTCCTGGGAGTCGTGCATGGGCCACTGCCCCTCAATGTCTTAGACGTGGATGACCAACCTTCCTTGGGGGGCCCTCAGGTGCAGGCCTGGACGATGCATGGGAAGCTACGTCAGAGAGTTCCTCCTCCTCCGCCTCCCCCCTCCCTGCGGCTGGTGTCACACTTTGCCGTGATGTTGATGGCCTTGTGACACAGGGAGGGTGCTGCATGTTGGCAGCTATCTGACGTAGCGAGTGGCTCATTTCCCGATGCACCGTCAAGAGCTGAGCCAGAATTTCCTCCACCCGTCCATAATGTTGTTGTTGCCTGGCTATTTGCTCTGCCTGCTGTTCTTTCACCTGGTTGAGGACCTCCGCAAGCTGGCCTACCTCCCTGGTGTCCCGCCGGTATGCCTCCAGGATGTTAGTGAGTTCAGGCATACCGGTCCCTGCAGCTGCCTGTCCAGATTCCCGCCTCCGCCTTGCACCTCTGCCACCACCCTGACCCACATGTGCACCGCCTGCACTTGTGGGCACATCCGGTCGACGGGCCCCCCCGAGTGCTGGCAGAGTGGAGGTTGTCAGACACCTCAGGGGCGCCCAACAAAGGGTGTCCCTCATCTTCAGACAGGCCCTCTGACGGATCATGTGCAAGGCTCTGACCTGTCTGCTGTGATGTGTTGGGAATGGTTCCGGTGGTTGGCAGAGAAGTTTCTGGTACAGTTGCTGCAGGTGTTTGGGATCCAGAGGTGCCAGGTTGGTTGGGGTCATCCACAGTGCGTTGAGTGGCCTGGCTGTCGGTGGGGTCTGTGTCCAGCTGAGCCTGGGACTGGGATCCTTCTCCCCCCTGGGGCGGGTTTGGCTCCACACGTTGCCCTGTGTGTGGGAGAGAGAGACACTGTTAAGGCACTATCAAGTGACATATTGTTTATTTATCCATTATCTACATCACTGTTCTACATGCTTTACATTGTTGTCATTGTTCAGTTGTGCATGTAGTGGTAGTAAATTGACATGTACTCAGGGGTATTTTTCATTCTTCCAATCTCTTGTCAATGACTGACACAGCCATTGCTGTGTCTTGTATTGCCGGCACAACACATGTTAAGCATTGCTCAGGTTGACGCAACATCCAGGATATGGTGAAAATCCTTATGCCTGCGTCAAGCATGCACAGAGTTTAGATGCAGCATGTTGATGTAAGAGACAGGGCATCATAAATTAGCATGGTATCAACTACATTGGATGTATTTTGCTGTTCCGTGATGGCCACACAATGCCAACACCCCTGGACCTGTACACACATTTATCGATCATTGCTATTGAACGTGTCACCTCTCTGAGAGGCATCACCGTGTCAATACCCATGTCCATGTTGTTACTTACGTGCATCCACATCAGTCATGAGATGGGGCAAGTGCATTGTTTGGAAGGCACAATGGACTGGAGCTTCTTCAATGTGTCTTACTTGTATGCATATTCATATGAGTGAGTGTTTAGTTGTGATACATGACAATTGTGACATTGTTGCACTCCTATGCTTGTCCCCAGGTGATGAGTTTTTGTAAGGGGTGTGTATGACAGGCCATGTCAGTAGTTTGGGTGTGATTAGCAAGCCTCCATTGTTAATAATTTGGCTGGCCCCTGATGTGGCATGCTGGCATATTTGTGATTTTGAGTTCATGCACAGGATGTGTGACCTTGTCCTGGTGTTTGTGTTTGCAGTGATCACATGAGAGACTTGTGGTGCCTACACCTGTGCCCATTGTGTACTACAGACCATTCCCAAATGTGTGTCCTGACACAGTACATTGTCCACTGCAAATGGTGGGTGTGTTGCAGGCTATTAGTAGATGACTGCTGTCCCTGGACATTCATGTCTATGGTGTTTTGAATGCCTGTGCAGTGCTTGGGTGCAACTGTTTGCGTGCCCAGGGGGCTGAGGTGAGGTGACTGAGGCAGGTAGACAGAGGGATGGAGGCAGACTGAGGGAGGGAGGGAGTGCAACAGGGGGAGGGGGCGACAGGGGGAGGGGGCGACCGAGGGAGAGGGCAACAGAGGGAGTGGGCAACAGTGGTAGTGGGAGAGAGAGGGAGACAGGGATGGAGCCAGGTTGTTTGTGCATGCTTGCTCGCTGCACTGCCTTACTGTGCCACAAAATGTTGCTTCTGTGGAATGCCGGGCCCCGGGGGAAGCAGAGTCGCAGACTAGTCTTCCCCCAGGGTCTTTAGCGCAGGGGATAGGCCAGGTAGGGGAAGGGGAGGAGTCCGGGGGTGGGTATTTAGGCGCAGGGGAGGAAGGGAACTTCCTCTTTCTGCGCCTGGCACCATCGGGAGGGAGATCAAAAGTTGGTTAGTTTAGGGCTAGTTATTCTTGGAGTGACCGTAGTGTCAGGTTTGGGTATGAGTTTTTCCGGAGCCGTTTCACGGCAGCTGGGTATTTTTTTATTCAAGCCTGTAGCATGGTTTTTGGCGAGCTGTCGGGGGTATCCGCAATACAGGTCGGGGAGGCCTTGCTGTTGCTTGCGAGGGCCGGTGGGGAAGACCTTATCCAGCCGGGGGTTTTGGTCCTGGCCTGGGTGGGGGCCACCAGGGGCTCGCGCGCTGCCTCGGCAGGGGTTGAAGCTGCGGTGGTGGCCTGCCAGGATGATGAGCAGGACGCTGTGGGCCCGGATTGACGAACGGAGGGGGGGCGGAGTGCCCAAGGACCCGGCGCGAGGCTGGAAACGCAGGAGCCTGCCCCCGCGGGCCTTCCCTCTGCTTGAGTTTTTGCCTGTGGCCTCGGGGGCGGGCGTGAGGTCCGCGCCCCCCGCGCTGCCGCCCCAAGGGCCTCTGCTGGTGCCGGCCAGCGCTACGCAGGGTGAGGGGCAGGCGGACAGCCTGTCTGGGCCTGCCCTGGAACAGGCGGGAACACCAGGGGGGGTGGGCCCTGGGTTTTCCGGGCAGCCGGCTCTCAATGATCCTGGGGAGGATGTGCTTGGGGACGCCTTGCAAGAGTCTGCAGGGCTGGAAGAGGAGGCCCACATTGACCTGTCCACTGGCTCTAGGGCTGGCACGCCGGCCATGGCGAGGCAGGGGGTGGTGGGGAACCTGGGGGGCCGGAGTGGAACTCCCACTCTGGTTCCCATTGCCAGGCCTGGTTGGGTTCCTGGTTTTCCGCAGGTGGGTTTCTTCCCCCAGGGGGCTGATTTGTTTGGCTACTGCCCGCACCCTCCCCCTCGGATCTGGGGTGCCGCTTCCTGGGAGGACAGGGCCCGGGGAGAGAGGATCTTGGAGCAGATTCTGGAGGTCAGGTGGGCGAGGAGACACGGGCCAGGGTGGGGGCTGTGTGGGGCCATGAGGTTGAGGGCCCTCCCACCCCGACCTCTGAGGAGGAAAGGGAAGCGGAGAGGGAGGAGGAGTCTAGGAGGGTCAGGGCCAGGAAGGCAGTGCAGGTCCACCCCCCCAGGGGGGGTATGGCAGGTGTATGGACGGCAAGGACGGCTTTGAGGCCCGATGGTGCTGGGGCCCGCTCAGGTGTGAGCGACCTGAGGGGTGTGCGGGGATCCTAGCCGGCGGCTGTCGGCAGAGCCCTGGGGTGCCTGGCGGGGCACAAGACGGCTCCAAGACGCAAGACAGAAGCAGTAGGGCAGTCCGCAGCAGCTGTCCCTCCACCGAGGGCTCGGGCACCTGCAACGCGTGGCGGATCTGGAGTGTGTGGGCGGGGAGGTGTGCAGAAAGGTGTGAAATGTGCGCTGAAGGAGGTGGACAATGTGGGTGTGGATCTGGAACCGGTGCTTGAGTTGGATTATGGTGCCAAGAGTGATGAGCTGGAAGACGGGGAGGTGCGGGATGACTTGGAAGGCGTAGGCGGCGCAGCGGCCAACGGCAACCTTGGTGTGTTACAGGTCAAAACGGCAACTAAGACAAAGGCCGGATCGGCACCAGTCCAGGTGACGGAGTCCAGAGGACGGCCCCGGGAGCGGACGTCGGCACTCACAGGTGAGGGTGTCTGGTAGGCAGCTTGGGAGGAGGCCCCGCGGGGGGGGGGGAAGGTTGAAAGAGGACTTGCAGGTCGGTGGGTGTGGGGGACGGTTCAGTGCGGGAGGCGGTGAGGCCATCGGGCAATCCACCCGGGGATGGTAAGGAGGTGGATGGTAAGTCGGTGACTTTGGGGGTGCAGACGGACAAAGGGGATGGTAAGGATGAGAAGGGAGTGAAGGTGCCTGAGAAGCTCCCATATATGGGGCAGGCGATGCCTCTGGGGTCGCATATCTTGGAGAAACTCAATGAGCGGATCTGGAAACATGAGTTTGTCGATGTGTTAAAGTTGCTCCATAGGGAGGTACAGGCTATGGAGGGGTCTAAAGAGGAGGAGTGGGAGCTGACGAGGTGCCCTAGGGTGCCGGTGACGATGGAGAATTGGACGTCAGCTTTCTTGATCTATGCCAGTGTTTATTGCCAGAGGTATTTGGACAGGGCGATTGCACTTTTAGAGTACATGGATATCATTTGCAAGGCACAGATGCAGTTTGGAGGTTTTGCTTGGTTAAGCTATGATGAGGAGTTTAGAGCAAGGGTTAGCGCGAATGCCGAGATGTGTTTGGGGGAGGTGGATCAGGAGCTTTGGATGCAGTGGATGGCGTTGTCGCACTCCATGGCGTCCACTCACACGGCCAGCGGCCTACCGGTGGTGTGTCGGTCTTTTCCGCGGCGTCCCGCACAAGGCGGGGCGGGGGGTGGAACAGTGCCCAGCACCATTGTCTTGGGGCAGCAGTCCAAGCAGGGGGGTTATTCCACGGGGGCCTGTTGGAGTTACAATAGGGGGTATTGTTCCAGGTTTCCCTGTAAATTCAAGCACAAGTGCTAAAATAGCTGTGGGAAGCATGCCCTTACGCTGTGCCTCACACTCGCCACCCCCTCGGAGCAATGGGTGAACACCAGGGGGCGGGGCCAACCTGGACCGAAGGGCGCCTACACCGGTTAGGGTGGAGGCGATGGCCCCGTGGCTCTCGTGCTACCCGGATCAGGAGGCTGCGGCGCGGCTCTTCTGGGGTTTCACTGAGGGCTTTAGGGTGGCCTACCAGGGTCCCAGGGAGCGCAGTTGGGCCGAGAATTTGAGATCTGCCCGAGAAGACGGCTGGTCCCAGCTGTTGCCTCACCATCCTGACTACATCTAGTCCCCTTTGTGTCACTGTCTGTAAGGAATAGACGAAGCCCAAGAGCTGGCCGGCCTCCTGGATCAAACAGGGCAGGAGCATTGCCTTCTTGGAATTCTTCCCTTTGCTGGTGGCACTGGCGGTGTGGGGGGAGGAATTTCGAAATAGGTCAGTGCTCTTCCACGTCGACAATATGACGGTGGTGGGGCTGGTGAATCATCAGAGGGCAAGGGACCTGAGGGTGCTGCGACAGTTGTGGAGGTTCATGTTGGTGTGTCTGCAGTTGATTGTGGTGTTTCGGGCTAAGCATGTCCCTGGGGCGAATAATGACATTGCCGATGCTTTGTCTCGTTCGCTGTGGCAGCGTTTTCGACACCTGGCACCGGGAGCAGATACGTGCAAGACCGAGCTGCCGGCCGGCATCTGGGCCTTGGGGGAGTGAGGATGATTGGGCTGGTGGAAGGATCACTGGCTGCGACCACAAGGAGGACTTATCGTTTGGCATGGTCTGAATTTAGCACTTTCATGGGCTGGACGGTGGATGGGGTAGTGAGTGGGGAGTCAACTGTGGTACAGGGGCTGAGGAGTTACGTGTTGGCTTGCATGGATCGGGGTTTGACTGCGGCTACGATATCTGGAAAGTTGGCAGGGATATAGTTCTACTGTGTTTTGTTCCTGGGCTTTGACCCAACTAAGGATGTGATTCTGGCCAGAATGTTGCAGGGTTGGGGCTGGGAAAGTGGGGTGGGTGGGGGTAGGCTGAGAGAGGCGGTGACGTTTGAGTTGTTGGTCAGGCTGGTGGGGGTGTTGCTGGAATGCAGTTGTGACCTGGGTGAGCTGGGTCTTTTCCGCTTGTGCATGGTGTGGATGTTTTTTGGAGTGTTCTGGGTGTCTGAGCTTTTGGGTACGAGAAGTGGGGCTGGGAGGTTGTTTGAGGAGGTTCGTGTGGATGAGGGGCGCATGGGTATTTGGCTGCGATGCTCCAAGACGGTTCAATTGGGCAGAGGCAAGTGGGTGTGGTTGAAAGAGTCTGGCGTGGGGGTTTGCCCAGTGTTGGAATGGCAAACTTTCCAGGGGACAGGGGGGGTGCGTTGTGGGGAGAATTTTTGTCATGCATCTGGCGCAAGAGTGACGGCGGGCCAGTTGTTGGCAGTGTTGCGTAAGGGCTTGAGGCGTTTGGGCATGGATGAGGCTGGATTTGGGACCCACTCTTTCCGGATTGGGGCTGCAACTGCGGCGGCAAGGTTGGGTTGGTCCAGGGATAGGATTAGGAGGATTGGGCGATGGGAGTTGCGCTGTTGTGAGAGGTATGTGAGGAAGTAGGATGGTCCCAGGCAGGATGTTGGTTGTTTTGGACTGTTTTTCTTGTTCTGACATTTCTTTCTTTGTAGGTTGCGTGGGTGGACCGGGCAGTAGGACAGTGACTTGGATTGTTGGCCACTCCTTCGTGCATTGAGCATCCAAATATGCGGAGCAGCAGGTTTACGGCCGCTACCTGGGACTGAGAGGACACTTGCACGAGGTACAATGGTGGGGCAGAAGTGGAATGCGATGGGTGGCACTACTGCCCGGGCTTGCAAAAAGTGGTCCCACAGAGGGGATGGCTGGATTTGTTGATCATTCTTCTGGGGGAGAACGACCTGGTGCAACTGTCTGCATTGCCATTGTTACAACTCATGCAGCGGGACCAGGAGGTTTTGAAATAGAGGCTTGCGGGGACCTGCATTGCCTGGACGGAGTTGGTCCCCAGAAAAGTGTTGAGAGGGGCTGTGAAGCATGGAGCCATAGAGAAGGCTCGGAGGAAGCTTAATAGGGCTGTGAGACTCTACTGTGCGGACAAGGACATTGAGGTTACTGCACATGGCGGGATACGACTGGAGAAGCGGTTAGTTTTCAGGGATGACGGGGTGCACTTGCCCCAGCTGGCCAATGCGTACTACATGATGGATATGAGAGATGTGTTGAGCAAGTTGTGGAATGTGGGTATCTGGTGTAGCAGGGAGTGAATGGTGTGTGTGTGGTGGATGGGCAGCCTTGAGGGGGGGGCAGTGAACCACCCTACAGGGGGTTCACTGGTTGTCAGGATTTGAAGGGACAAGGGGGGCAAGAGCGGGCACACCCATCCCTTAGGGGGGTGAGTTCGTAGGGCGGATAGAAGCGTGAATGGTACGACGCAAGGAGTGGGGCTGGATGACGAGTCATTGGGGGGCAAGAATAAAGCGTGGTTGGTGGCTCGAGGGCTTGGTGATGAAGCGGGACGAGTGAAACGAATGAGGGGGCAGTGTGAGTGGGGGTTTGTTGTTATTATTATGTTGCTGTTACTGTTATGTTCAGATTTGCAGTTCTGGAAAATGGCCTTTTACGCTGACACTGCGTGGTCTGTTTATTGCGCGAGGTGTGTCCACCACATGAAATTGTTTGGCAACTGTAGTATACTATGTAGTGTGATATTTCCCTATCCCTGTACATTGGGCATGGTGCATGGGTGTGTCCCTGGGACATATGGGATGGGAGTAGCCTCCTACCCTCCACCTTCCACCCTTTGTGCCTCCCCCTTCCATCAATCCCCATGTTGTTTAGTCATGCTGGGACTCATGGCCACCCACCCCATGCTGCTGGGCACTGTTGTAAGTCCACCCCTGTCACATGTTTTTCTTGCACACTCACCAGACTCAACGGCTCCTGGTATTCCGTGTACTCCCACCGGTGCCAGCAGCTCCATGACTTTCTGCTCCCAGGGATAGTATAGAGGAGGTCTGCGAGGACCACCACCTCCAGTGTGGTGTGCAGCGGCGTAGTCCTGGTCCATCTTCCTCCTGACCATCCACCGCAGATCGTACCACCTGGCCTGGCAATCCGCCCTGGTACGCCTGATGGGTGCAACAGCATTTACCCGGTCTCTGATCCTCTCCCACAGGCAAGTTTTTTCTGCCATGCTTGTCTGTCTGACCAATGTGCCAAACAGCTGTGGCTCGACTCTGATGATGATTTCATCGGTAAGGATCTCCATCTCTGGGTTGGTGAACTTTGGATTCTTGGGTGTGGTCATGGTGTGGGGTGTATGTGGTTGAGGGGGTGATGGTGTGTATGGATGAGGGTGTGTGGTTGTGATTGTGAAGGGGGTGGTGTGGGTGTAGATGTGATAGGGTGTATGTGTGAAGGTATGTGGCTGCAATTGTTGGTGTGCTCTCAGTTTCTTTGCTATAATGGGTATGTTGCAAAGGAAGATGGGTTGTATGTGTGGAGCCTTTTATAGGTGAAGATGTGGGTGTGGCTTATTTTGAATTGGTTGGGTGTGGCATATATGGGGTGGGTGTCAGTGTTGACCTCTGTTTAGCTGTGACCAGTTCATTCTTACTCAATGGTGTGTACACAGGAGACATGTTTGGTGTTGTTGTGGTGTTTTGGGTTTTGGCGTTGTGTGCGTGCGGTACTTGGGCGTGCGATCGAGTTGTACGGGCTGTTGGCGGGTCGGGTGCTTGGGTACGCTTGTTGGGGGGGTGTGCGTGCGGTACTTGGCCGTGCGATCGAGTTGTATGGGCCATTGGCGGGGGGGGCTCGGGTACGCTTGTTGGGGGGGTGTGCGTGCGGTACTTGGCTTTGCGATCGAGTTGTACGGGCCGTTGGCGGGGGGGGGCTCGGGTACGCTTGTTGGGGGGGGTGTGCATGCGGCACCTTGGCTTTGCGATCGAGTTGTACAGGCCGTTGGCGGGTCGGGTGCTCGGGTACGCTCGTTGGGGGTGGTGCGTGCGGTACTTGTGCGTGCGTGCGTGCGAGTTGTGCGGGCCGTTGGCAGGTCGGGTGCTCGGGTATGCTTGTTGGGGGGGTGTGCGTGCGGTACTTGTGCGTGCATGCGAGTTGTACGGGCCGTTGGCGGGGGGGCTCGGGTACGCTTGTTGGGGGGGTGTGCGTGTGGTACTTGTGCGTGCATGCGAGTTGTACGGGCCGTTGGCGGGTCGGGTGCTCGGGTACGCTTGTTGGGGGGGTGTGCGTGCGGTACTTGGCCGTGCGATCGAGTTGTACGGGCCGTTGGCGGGGGGGGGGCTCAGGTACGCTTGTTGGGGGGGTGTGCGTGCGGTACTTGTGCGTGCGTGTGAGTTGTACGGGCCTTTGGCGGGTCGGGGGCTTGCGTACGCTTGTTGGGGGGGGTGTGCGTGCGGTACTTGTGCGTGCGAGTTGTACGGGCCGTTGGTGGGTCGGGGTCTCGCGTACGCTTGTGGGGGGGGGTGTGCGTGCGGTACTTGTGCGTGCGTGCGAGTTGTACGGGCCGTTGGTGGGTCGGGGGCTCGCGTACGCTTGTTGGGGGGGTGTGCGTGCGGTACTTGTGCGTGCGTGCGAGTTGTACGGGCCGTTGGCGGGTCGGGGGCTCGCGTACGGTTGTTGGGGGGTGTGCGTGCGGTACTTGTGCGTGCGTGCGAGTTGTACGGGCCGTTGGCGGGTCGGGGGCTCGCGTACGCTTGTTGGGGGGGGTGCGTGCGGTACTTGTGCGTGCGTGCGAGTTGTACGGGCCGTTGGCGGGTCGGGTGCTCGGGTACGCTTGTTGGGGGGGTGTGCGTGCGGTACTTGGCCGTGCGATTGAGTTGTACGGGCCGTTGGTGGGGGGGAGAGGCTCGGGTACGCTTGTTGGGGGGGTGTGCGTGTGTCCGAGTTGTACGGGCCGTTGGCGGGTCGGGGGCTCGCGTACGCTTGTTGGGGGGGTGTGCGTGCGGTACTTGTGCGTGCGTGCGAGTTGTACGGGCCGTTGGCGGGTCGGGTGCTCGGGTACGCTTGTTGGGGGGGTGTGCGTGTGGTACTAGTGCGTGCGTGCGAGTTGTACGGGCCGTTGGGGGGCGGGGGGGAGCGCGGTCGCGTAGGCTTGCGCGAGGGGTACACGTGTGGTATGTATTGATTACGCTTGCTGTGAGGCATGGGATCCCGTATGGGACCATCTTCATGCGCGACTAATTTGGCCCGTACGAATCGCGTACGGGGTTCCCCAACTGGATCGTACTTGTGTGGTTGTACGGCAGGTTTACAAATCGTACGGTTACATTTCCGACGCAGAGTCGTACGGGGGCTTCGACTGTTGTTCGTACGGATGACTGATATTCGTACGGGAATATGCGCCAGAGGATCGTACTACGCAGGTCGGATGGATTTTTACGAATCGTACGGATTCGGCTACGAATACGATGCGTACGGGGGAATTTTTTTACCGGGTCGGAATCGAGCCCCAAGTGTTGAGTATGCAACCAATATTACCTTTGCATACCAAATAAAACACCTAATAGCTCTGGCATATGTGCCAATTATTGACGTGGCTGAACATTATAATTAGGGCTCCCGGTTTTCCGTTTTTACGGATTTATACACATAAATACAGACGGAAAACTATTTTTCCATTGTCTGCATTTATATTTAGAAACGGAAAAATACGAGTAAAACTTCATGGATAAGGTCACCTTCTGGCATGTGCTAATCAGCAGTGAGGAAGCACACCTTGGGCGCACATTAAGCTCCTCTGCTACAATCTACTATTGCCAAGTGAGTAAAGGCAGACGGCCCACTGTCATTCTAAATGTGATAATCATCTGCAGTCAGAATGACAATGGGCTGTCCTCAGCCTGTGCCGAGGGTGGGGATGGGCGTTTGCATCCCGCGGAGTTCCAAAGAGAAGTGTGAAGTGCGAACTGGCCCCAATAAAATGTTAACTCCTGGGGCCTATCACAGCTGTAACGTGACACTAATGTATTCATTCTCTGGGGGTTCTCACCCCCACACATATCCTGGGTGATGGTGAAGGGGGGGTCCTGGTGTGTGAGAGCAGGCAGCCTCCTGGGTGATGGTGAAGGGGGGGTCCTGGTGTGTGAGAGAAGGCAGCCTCCTTTGTGATGGGGGGAGCGATCCTGGCGTGTGGCAGGGAGGGAGCCGCTCGGTGATGGATATACTGTCCTGGCTGTATGTGTGTGTGTTCACCGGGCTTTGTAGGCAGCTGATGGCTACTCCGCCCCCGCCCTCGCTTCTCTCCGGCCGGCTCTCACAGCCACAGCTGAGCCGCCTGTTTAAGCTCCATCCCTCTCCTCCTGCTCAGTCCTGCAGAACAGGGCGGGAGGGAGGCCTCCCTGGTCCTAGCGCCCCTCCGGCTGCTGGACACAGGACGGGCACACCTTGCTGTCCAGGGCGCTCACCTCCGGGGCCGGAAAGGCCTGTGAACTATAGCCATGCGGTAGGGCTGGTGCAGAGTCAGTCACGTCATGAGGGAGCCTGCGACTGGTGGGTAGGAAACAGCAGAAGTTTCATTCGTTTTTTCTTTCTCCTATGGCGCTTCACTGCCCATAGGGTCCCACCAAAGGTGCGTCTTGACCGGACCTGGAGGGGGGGGGGGTGGTATTGGGCAGTGTCCTCTGACATACCAAGCATTGGAGGCTTCCCGACTGCTTCAAAACTTTTGGAAGTGGACTTCTCAGAACCAACTCAAGAAAATAGTGACAATATTTTAAACATATTGGACAAACCCAATACTTTTAGAAGAAACATGTTTTTGCAGGGTTAACAATGTTTACAGGCTACTGACAGTTCATCAAAGGGAGGCTTGAGAGAAATGAAGTCACACGCTGTTTGTACAGATTTTAGTACAAAGCACATTCCATCAGCTTTCCTAAACTTATTTCAACATAAAGGCCCTTGTTGCAAATTCTCTGACAATTCCTTCTGTGGCAAGAGAACCTGTTCATTAAAAATGTATAAATATAACATGTCCAGAAATGCACTCCTGTTAGGATGTTGGCCAAATGTATGCTTCCAGTCTGTATTATATACTCACCCAAGGAGAGTTAAGAGAAAGTGTCTGAAGTACGTCAACATACTGACAGAAAAGGTACTGGAAGAGATACAAGTGAAACAAGCATTTGAAATGCAATAGGTCCCGCATTTATGAGAGTTTGAGCTAATGGCATTGTAAGTGACAATGCCTTTTATTTATGTGTTGTTTTTAAAAAAGATAAATGAAAGGCATTGTCAGTTACAATGCCAATAGCTTAATCTCTCGCGACTGAGCAGCCCCCGTCCAGTGGTATAGGACCCAACAGCACTTTTGATCTGGCCAGCAAACATTGGGCCTAACAAGTGGGCTCAATGCATTGCAAACACAGAGCCTCACAAAGCACCGCTTTTATCTTCCATCCACCTATTTTCATATAGACGTTCAAAGGCTCAAGCACTAATGGCGCCTCATCAGCTCCCCATTACTTTCAAATCCATGGGAAACGTGTCACATCTGCCTAAGAGTACACTTCACCTGTTGAACTAAGGTCCCGACCTGGTTTCCCCTCACCCCTGCAGTACTTGCAGAACCTTGTCTGTGAAGGTGTTGTCACCCAAAACACATTTTTGGGGGCCTGGACTTACTTTAATCCACAGCAAGAGAGGGACACACAATGCATTTCTTGTATATTATAGAAGTAGTACAGCACTAAGTTTACTCAATGCCTTCAACTTCAAGTGTAGAAAGGCATTTTATTTCTGCTGTGTTTTCAATTTAAATAAATGTGGAAAAATACTAGTTGTAGCGTCGTTTTTTGCGTGTGGCAAAAATAAATGTGGATAAATACAGAAAAAATGCCCCAAAAATAAATACAGATAAATACAGACGGAAATGGCAAAAAAATAAATACCATAAAACCGGGAGCCCTAATTATAATCTATTAATTGAAAGTCCTTTCTACACACAAAACGAACAAAAACTTGCCCCACTTTTGGATTACTTTGAGGACAACTGGGTAGGGAGACTACACAGGTCAGGCCACAGACGCCAACCTAAATTCTTAATTCCCTGGTGGAATGTATACCTACCAACCCTAAACCAAGAAGCCAAAACAAACAACGCTGTTGAAGGTTGGCATAATGCCTTCCTATCTTCGACTGGACGTACAACTCCCACACTACACAAACTCCTCACAGCAATCCAAAAAGAGCAAAGTTTTCAAGAATTACGAATGGAGCAATCTGTCTTACAACTAAAACCCAAACTCTCAAGACAAACTGCTCAAATGTATCAATATTTACAACAGCAAGTACAACTTTACCCTACAACAAGAGGACTATAATACTTAAAAATGATAGCCAAAACATTAAACTAACAATACTAACTAAATCAAAGGGTCAAAATCCTCAAATATCCTTAAATATAAATCCACATATATTATAATATAACAATGTTTAAATTATTTTGTCTAATATATTTATTTTCGTAATCATATATAGACAAAATAATTATGTAAGTATATTAAATACATTTCATAACAACACTTTTCCCACCCCAAATAAATATTAAAAATAATTCACTTACCTTGCCCAACAACATCATAACCAATAATCCATTACAATCCATGTAGTGCGAAATTCTCACAAAATGATTTAAAAAATCCCTTAAAAATGTAAAAATACAACTGTGCAAAATGTATCCATCATCCAAATAAATCGATTGTTCCAAATCCATTAAAAAACCCGAAAATAATGTAAAAATGTAATAAACGCTCCAGGAAACCCGAAAAATAAAGGAAGTATGCTATACATCTCAGTTCAAACAACTGAAACACACTTCCTTTGATAAAAAAAAACACTGCTCGGAAACGGAAATAGCTGTATCCAAAAACCTTGAAAAAAACATTAAACAATCCCACCCACATAACACTTAGCAATATAGCATATAGTATAAACATTACATACTTGCTTTTTTAAAAAATAGCCAAATCCTAGCACAAACTCACTAACTCCAACTACTTCAAACAACAAAAAGCCTCGATAACCGAAAAACGTATCGACTCTACTCCATACTATCTAAATACTCATACAGTAATCCAAAACCCCTAAATAACAAACGACTACCTTCAAAAGTTAGATAAAATAGTTAAAATATGTCAAAATACACTCTTACCTGCTCAGACGTGAAGATGCTTCCAACCGCGACCTTCACTCTCCCAAATTGACCCAAAAAGACAATGAGTGGTAACAAAATAAAACCCCAAATAATACAATAATGTAAAAACCAGTGCTATAAATACCCAAAAGATTTATTTTACTGTTAAAAATAATTTATAAATGTACAAATATACTTTGCAACATGTTCAAATATATATGTATTTTTTATAATTACCAATGTATTTTTTCATACTTTTAATATTTATTACATTAAATATTAATACTTTTTAAAATGTAATGTAATATTTATTGAAAAATAACCTGAGAAAAATGTCTAATATACTATCTGTTTTTTCCGTATTAATTTTTAAAAAATATGACTAACTGTAAAAAATTATTATTATTAAAAATATTTTTTAATATTAATAATTTTAAAACATACAAAAAATTGTATACTTTACAAATATCCTGAAAATGATGTTAATGGTATGATGTACAATATTATTAATATCAAAATATATTACAACAATGTTCATTTTTGTTTCATCATTTCTAAAGGACTGGATTATGTAAATGTAAATGTAGGTATACTTATATAGCGCGACCTGTCACCACAAAGGGCATCCTGGCGCTTGCCTAGGGAACCCGTCCTGGTATTCCCCTGTGAGAGGCCCCGGCAGGGTATCCACAAGGTGAAAGCCAGGCATCCCGCCGCGAGGGGCCATTGTGGAGATTAAGCAAGCTATTGCCCAGAGTCGCAGAGCGTGAACCCGAGAGTCGAGAAGGCACCGGAGCGAGAATTATCGAGACCGTGGAATTTTTAGCCCAAGACCCACCGAGGCGGGGAATTGAACCCTGGTCCAGGGCCGATCTCAGCTTCCGGGTCTGCCGCCTCTAACCCCTGAGCCACACTTCTCCATATGTATATGTAAATATAAATAAAAATGTTGTCATTACAAATGTATATTTATTTTAAATTATGTTTATTCTTTTTATATTTATGTATAGTATTACTCATTGCATAATCTTGATCTACATTTTTTTCTATATACCTAAAATGTACTTTCCTAAACAACTACTCAAAAATGTGATTTTTCAAACTACATTGTACTTATATTTTTTATTCATGACATTATACATTGCTTTATAATACATATATGATGTACTTATTTTGAGATGTAAAAAAATAAAGATTTGTTGGAAAAAAAAATGTGTGAATTTTTATCTTGTAGATATTGAAAAGCATTATTATTATTATTACAATTTTTTTAATATAATGTACAATCTATAGAAATATACAACATTTAATTATAGTAGATGCTGGATACTGAACCTATGTAATTTACTATTCCTACTCCAATGAACATTTATTTAAGTTAACTGGTGCACAGTGATCCTATTTATTTACTATTCTAACTCCAAATTATATTATTTTAAGTAGGTGCTGGACACTGAACCTATTTAATGTACTATTCCAACTCCAATCACCACTTAATTATGGTAGGTGCTGGACACTGAACCTATTTAATTTACTATTCCAACTCCAATCAACATTTAATTAGGGTAGGTGCTGTACACTAAACCTATTTAATTTACTATTCCAACTCCAATCTACTTTTAATTAGGGTAGGTGCTGGACACTAAACCTATTTAATGTACTATTCCAACTCCAATCACATTTAATTAGGGTAGGTGCTGGACACTAAACCTATTTAATTTACTATTCCAACTCCAATCAACATTTAATTAGGGTAGGTGCTGGACACTGAACCTATTTAATTTACTATTCCAACTCCAATCAACATTTAATTAGGGTAGGTGCTGGACACTAAACCTATTTAATGTACTATTCCAACTCCAATCAACATTTAATTAGGGTAGGTGCTGGACACTAAACCTATTTAATTTACTATTCCAACTCCAATCTACATTTAATTAGGGTAGGTGCTGGACACTGAACCTATTTAATGTACTATTCCTAGTCCAATCACCATTTAATTAGGGTAGGTGCTGGACACTGAACCTATTTAATTTACTATTCCAACTCCAATCAACATTTAATTAGGGTAGGTGCTGGACACTGAACCTATTTAATTTACTATTCCAACTCCAATCAACATTTAATTAGGGTAGGTGCTGGACACTAAACCGATTTAATTTACTATTCCAATTCCAATCAACATTTAATTAGGGTAGGTGCTGGACACTGAACCTATTTAATTTACTATTCCAACTCCAATCAACATTTAATTAGAGTAGGTGCTGGACACTGAACCTATTTAATTTACTATTCCAACTCCAATCAACATTTAATTAGGGTAGGTGCTGGACACTAAACCTATTTTATTTACTATTCCAACTCAAATCTACATTTAATTAGGGTAGGTGCTGAACACTGAACTTATTTAATTTACTATTCCAACTCCAATAACCATTTAATTAAGGTAGGTGCTGGACACAGAACCTATTTAATTTACTATTCCAACTCCAATCACCATTTAATTAGGCTAGGTGCTGGACACTGAACCTATTTAATTTACTATTCCAACTCCATTCACCATTTAATTAGGGTAGGTGCTGGACACTGAACCTATTTAATGTACTATTCCAACTCAAATCACCATTTAATTAGGGTAGGTGCTGGACACTGAACCTATTTAATGTACTATTCCAACTCCAATCACCATTTAATTAGGGTAGGTGCTGGCTCCTGAACCTATTTAATGTACTATTCCTACTCCAATCACCATTTAATTAGGGTAGGTGCTGGACACTGAACCTATTTAATTTACTATTCCAACTTCGATCACCATTTATTAGGGTAGGTGCTGGACACTGAACCTATTTAATTTACTATTCCAACTCCAATCAACATTTAATTAGAGTAGGTGCTGGACACTAAACCTATTTAATTTACTATTCCAACTCCAATCTACTTTTAATTAGGGTAGGTGCTGGACACTGAACCTATGTAATTTACAATTCCAACTCCAATCACCATTTAATTAGGGTAGGTGCTGGACACTGAACCTATTTAATTTACTATTCCAACTCCAATCAACATTTAATTAGGGTAGGTGCTGGACACTGAACCTATTTAATTTACTATTCCAACTCCAATCAACATTTAATTAGGGTAGGTGCTGGACACTAAGCCTATTTAATGTACTATTCCAATTCCAATCACCATTTAATTAGGGTAGGTGCTGGACACTGAACCTATTTAATTTACTATTCCAACTCCAATCAACATTTAATTAGGGTATGTGCTGGACACTGAACCTATTTAATTTACTATTCCAACTCCATTCAACATTTAATTACGGTAGGTGCTGGACACTAAACCTATTTAATTTACTATTCCAACTCCAATCTACATTTAATTAGGGTAGATGCTGGACACTGAACCTATTTAATGTTCTATTCCAACTTCAATCAACAGTTAATTCGGGTAGGTGCTGGACACTGAAACTATTTAATTTACTATTCCAACTACAATCAACATTTAATTAGGGTAGGTGCTGGACACTGAACCTATTTAATTTACTATTCCAACTCCAATCAACATTTAATTAGGGTAGGTGCTGGACACTGAACCTATTTAATTTATTACTCCAACTCCAATCAACATTTAATTAGGGTAGGTGCTGGACACTGAACCTATTTAATTTACTATTCCAACTCCATTCAACATTTAATTAGAGTAGGTGCTGGACACTGAACCTATTTAATTTACTATTCCAACTCCAATCACCATTTAATTAGGGTAGGTGCTGGACACTAAACCTATTTAATTTACTATTCCTACTCCAAACTATTATTAATTAGAATAAGTGCTAGACACAAAACCATAAAATCTTATATTATACCTAAAATATTAAAGTAAAAGTATCACTAATAATTAGAAAAGTATATTATTTGCTATTATTTTCCTTATTTCTCCAAACAAATACATACACATTTACAATTTTTTTCACAAAATATCATAACATTACACACCCTTATCCCCTATAAACACTAGAACACAGTACCAAACATTATGTAACAATTTTTATTAGTAACTTTTTTGTATTAATAATATTTTTGCTATGAAAAATGTTGATAACTTTTATATTTATTTATATATCACTTTTTTGTAAGAATTATTTTTATATATATATACTTACTAAAACAGTACCCACCCTTATCCCCTACAAACACTATAAACAACTACCAAACATGTAATATAAATGTTAATTAAAAAGAAAGTATTACATAAAATGGTAAAATTTATTATGATTTTTTTAATATATTTTTTAATTTATATACTTTTCTCTAATTTATTTTACTTTTTTTAATAATATATATTACACTACACACCCATAAGCACTATAAACCCTCTAACCCACTAATAAACCTCACAAATATGTTAAAATTATAATTATACAAAAGTATTAATTTAGTTCCACCAAATTAAATATATTAATTAAAATGGTAATATTAGTTATGATTATTTAATAGTATTTATAGTTTTTACTAATTTTCTGAGAATTTGTACAGTTTTTTTAAATATTTATTACACTACACACCCATAACCACTATACACCCTATAACCCAGTACTAAACCTCACAAATATATTAAATTATTAAAAAAAATAAAAATATAACTTTTTGGGCAAATTTTCAATTTTAATAATTTTTCTTTATATTTTATAATTTCCATTATTTTAATTTATTTTTATACAAACATACTATTTAAGACAATATCCATGTGTATCCACTATATACCCGATAACACATTACCAAACATTAAATATCATTTAAAATTTAAATTTAGAATTTCACATATTTTTTCTAAATTTTATCAAATCCGAATTGTATTTTCAAATTTAAAACAAATTCGAAATTTTTAAAAATTGTATTTATATTCTTTTTAAAACACTACCCACCCTTATCCACTATATACCCGATAACACATTTCCAAACATTAAATATAATTTAAAAAGTTTAAATATAATTTCACAAAATTTTTCTAAATTTAATCAAATCTGAAATTTATTTTGAAATTTATAATAATTTCGAAATTTAAAAAAAAAAATTTAGTATACTTTTTAGAAACACTACCCACCCTTAACCCCTATAAACACTATAACCCGCTACTAAACATTACAATACAATTTTCTTATACATTATAAATTATTTTTAAAAATTTTCAAAATTTAATCCAATCTGAAATTTAATTTCAAATATATAATAAATTCGAAATTTTTAAAAATGTATTTTGTATACTCTTTTAATACACTACCCACCCTTAACCCCTATAAACACTATAACCCGCTACTAAACATTACAATACAATTTTATTATACTTTATAAATTTATTATTATTTACTACTTCTTCTCTATATTTTAATTATTTTTTTATTATATTTATTATTACTACTATTTTTTTTTATAATATACATTTTAAAACACTACCCACCCTTATCCTCTATAAACCCTACATCCCGCTCCAAAAAATTTAACAAACATTATTTCACTAATAATTTATACAAAATATGTATTTACCTATCATTTTACAATATCAAGACTTTACATACATTAAAAATAACACTATTTAAAATGTCGATATTTTTTTATTTCGATATTTTTTACTACGATATTTCCTATGTCAATTTTAATGTCCTCGATATTATTTCCACACACATAAATCGATATTTTGTACTTCGATATTTTTCTTGTCGCTATTACATACCTTCGATTTTCCTGACTCAATATTTTGTCTACTCGATATTATCAACTCGATATTTTGACTGTGTACCATACCTGGCATCCTGTCTGACCCAGATCGTCAGGCCCCCAATGGGCCTTCCCCTTGTACTTGGCGTCGCTGGACTATGAAAGTTCAAGAAACCCAGTCTAAATTGGGGTTCTATCTGCCACGTTTCCTGGAATAATATAACGTGATAGTTATCTATAAACGTTAGCCAATCTTGTGATGTTAGTTTATTCTTTAGGCCTGCAATATTCCAGGATACCATAGATTGTGCTATGGGCAAATAGTTAGCACAACCATCGGTCTGGGGAAGACAACCTTGAGAGACATTGCTGTTAGACAGCTGGCCTGTATCTGAGGCATCGTGAACTAGACTCCAAACACTGGGGGGGGGTGGGGGGGGCGACTAAGTTCTGTAGCAGCCTTCCCATTACAATAAACATCACTAAGGTGCTCCAATGGGCCCGAGGTTGTGGGGACGGTGTCTTCTTCTCTTATGGTATCAGCTTTACCCTTGCCATGTTGATTGACTGTTCCCCGTTCTTACTGACTATGGAATTACACAGTCAATCATTCACATCAAGGGTGCTCAGAACCTCGTACCTATTTGACACCCCTGTTACCATTGGGTTGCCACTTGGCATTTCACCAAATTGCTGTGACGAATGGGTCTTCTATGCTCTTCAGGGTTATAGAAGAAGCCCAGCGGGAGGATATTAATACCCTCCTGAGTAGATCTAAATTGGGCTCTCCTATCCAGTATATCCCTAACCAGAGCTGGTGATCTAATACTAAGGACGATGTAGTCTCCGTCAAAACTCTTCTTGGATTGGCCTACCCATGGGATCCTTCTAACCATCATAAACTGTTCAAATAGGTGGTTACCAAGCCCAGTTTTCTGGTTTAGGTAGTGTAAAGATTTGTACTTTAAAGTAGACCAATGCTCCTTTTCACTGTCAACAAAATTTGGGGCATTAGCAAGGATAATTATATATGGCGTAGCCTCTGGTGGGAGATGTAGGGAGTCTCTATCTAACAGCTCCTCCCCATCACTCCTAAGTTTGCCTCTGGGACCCTGTGGACCCGCCCTATCCCTGCATGCCTGCTTAGCATAATGATTCTGTTGGGTTGCTGGGGGTGGGGCTGGAGCTAGAACTGTAGGGCACTGCGTCTGTCTTTCTCCCTGCGAACTAGCTGGGAGTGGTAATGCCTTTTCCCTTGTCCTAATGCTATCACTGGCTCCCTGGGTGATTCCCTGGTGGGCAGATGTATTTTCAGATAGGTGTTTCTCAATCCGGTTCAGTCTCCGGGAGATAGACTCAAGTTTAGCCATAACAGGAGAAATTATTGATAGCAGCCTTCCTTCAACCATATCAACTATATCTAATGGTGAATATGAGCAATCTGACCCATTTGCAGCCACAGGTGTATTCATGTTGTTTATTTCTCCCCCTTGGCCCTCTAGGGGTTTATGTGTCACCACAGGCCTTCTTGGGTTGGGTGCACGATTCCTATTCCTTGGCTGTTTCGAGGTCTGAGTGCTCGTTTTAGGGGCACTAACCGCCTTTCTTTTCCTGGACTGGACTTTCCTTATGGTGCCATATATTGATTTAGATTGCCCAGAACGTGTGTGTGGGGGAGAAGGGGCCATATTAGGGCAGGGGGGGGGCAGGAATATTTGAAGCCCCTGGTGTGTCCTGTTCGAATATGGTTGTAGAAGGGTTTTTTGGGCTAGAGCATGCTGCTACAGTTGTATTTGACTCACTTGTGGGTGCCGGTGTTGTCGGAGGCAGTGAAGGTCTTGGCTCTAAAGAAAGCCTCCGCTCCATTAGCTGTATTTCATGCATTAGCAGACTCTCTGCCCTAACAAGGAAAGCATCCAGTGTGCCAACAACACCTGCCCCGTTTTCCCCCTTGCAAACCATCTTGCTCATGATCTTGGTTAGCACAGTGAGAGAGCTGCCAGCCTAGTTATTTGTAAGATATATATTAATTACTACTAAGATTTAAAATACTCAGTGTTAGGTTCCGTTGCTTGACCCCCTGAAAGCCTCACACCCCTTCACGTTTGTAAGATGAGTCTTAATGTAATTTTCGTGTCCCCTTGTAAGCAGTGTCACAGGTATTCGGTTTTGCTTACTTGAGATCCCGGAACAAACCCTTGGCCCGGGCTTCTCGTGCGTCCCGCGCCGCGGGCCGGGCCGGGCCGGTCTTATTGGCCTCCGGCGCCCTACCACCGCGTCAGAGGCTCTGCGCGCCGCTAGGCTCCCTGGGAAATGGAGTCCTGGGCCTCTCGGGTGTCAGGGCATCCCAGCTGCTCTCGGGTGTCTCGGCGTCCCAACTGCTCTGCTGCCACAGTGATTACTGGCCGGTATTGCAAGGTCCTTCTCCCGTCAGTGAAAACAAAGGTCAGTTCCTGTTTAGGTGCGTCCCCATCCTGTTTATGATGGCATTCACATGTCCCTCCTTTTCACAGGCAACTGCTTCAAGGATTTGAGGATTTAAACACACAAGTAGAAGTAATCCGTTCATGGATGAGCAGCAATCAGTTGACTTTCAATGCTGCAAAATCAGAACTCTCAGTGGTTGTTTCATGACACATAACATTTTTTCTATTGCAGCAAAGATAATCCTTAGCCAAAATGTCAAAATAATGGGGTTTCTTTTAATCTCTTCACATTCCTTAATAAATGAGGTAGCTACTCTACTGCCCTGTTAAATAAATAGATGAAAAGGGACAGGATTCTATTTTACACACTGTAGTTAGATTTCACATTGACCGTACTCACAGTCAATTCTTGAATGTCCAAAATGAGTTAATCAATATTCTGCAAAAGATCGATAATTGTGTGGTGAGTCTATTGCCTGTCACAGCGAAATTCCACCACGTTTGTCCAATTCATCAAGCCCTACTTTGGTTACTAATTAAATCCTGGATTATACTTGATGTATTAGTCTTAAGCACTTGTTATATATAGGTTAGAACCGGACCATTTTATTAGTTCCACTCACTACTACGCCCCACAAGGGTAGGATGTCTGCCAAAGCTTGTTGGCCCTGTGCTCCAGAAAGGATGTTGAAAAGTTTATGCTGACTAACAGATCAAACCTCTGGAATCAACCACGCCTTACTTTAAGTTAATTTATAGATTGAAGCTGTTCAAGAACCTGTATAACATCCACCTTTTCTTGTATTTCTTGTTGGAAGCAGCCGTACAATGCGAGAACCTTGATATCTTCTGGTGTTCGTGCTGTACAAGTGCATTGGATTTGATTGTCTTGGCTTCCAATGCACTTTTGGCCAGATCCAGCTCCTTCCTACCAAAAGTCTGTCACTCCACACAAGGGACCACTCCCACACAGGGATGTATGCAGGTTTTATACTGCAGGCCAGACCCCATATAGGCCAGCGGGGCTGGTGCAGAGCAGCTCAAATGTCAGATGCTGCCTAGCTTATGCTTAAATTTTTTTGAAGCACATCAAATATTGCTCCCTAAAATAATGTGGTGTTAGTCGGCTCTATGTGACAGTGCAAAGTTATTGGATTTGTGACAAATTCAGAAAATTCACTGTGGGCAAGAGCTACAGTTGTCCTTTCATCTCAATAGCGCTTCCCATAAATAAAAAAACAAAAACAAAAAACAAATCTTTGTCCAGATGTTTGTATGACTTACCACTGTGCATTTGCAGATCCTCTACAAAAATATTTAAAGGGTTAAAATTAACTTTTGGTTCCCTAAAATGGAAGCCACACACAGCACCAACTAATAATAGTTTTCACTTAAGAAAGTACTTTTTCACTGCTGGCCAGGCATCAATCAATCAATCAATCAGGGGAATTATAAGCGCACTACTCACCCGGGAAGGGTCTCAAAGCGGTAGGGAGGGGGGGAGCAGCAGATCCGTTCATGCTAAAAGCCAGGTCTTCAGAGCCTTCATGAAGATGTTCGGGGAGGGGGCGAGTCTGATCCCACTGGGGAGCTCGTTCCGGGTCTTGGCCACGATGTAGGAGAAAGACCTTCCCCCTGTTCTGGCTCTGCGGATGCACTGAGTATTGGCGAGGAGGAGGTCGGTGGAGCGCAGGTTTCGTTTGGGTACGTGGAAGTTGATTCTGTTGTTGAGGTATTGGGGTCCGGTGTTGTGTAGGCATAGGTGAGTATCTTGAGAGCGACTCTCCTCTCGACAGGGAGCCAGTGGCGCTTGAGTAGGTGTTGGCTGATGTGTTTGTGTTGCGGGATCCCGAGGATGAGTCTGGCTGTGGTATTCTGTATTGTCTGGAGCTTGCGCTGTATGGACTTGTTGATACCGGCATAGAGGGCATTTCCGTGGTCCAGCCTGCTGGTGATGAGTGCGTGGGTGATTGCCTTCCTTGCCTCAGTGGGAATCCATTTGAAGGTTTCATGGAGGGTGCAGAGGGTGTTGTAGCAGCTGGAGGTGATGGAGTTGACCTGTTGTTTCATGGAGAGGGAGGAGTCGAGTATTATGCAGAGATTCTTGGCGTGGTCTGTGGGTGTAGGTGGGCTGCTGAGGCCGTTCGTCCACCAGGTGGTGTTCCATGCCAAGGGGGTGGTTCAGAGGATGAGGACTTCAGTCTTCTCCGAGTTGAGTTTCAGGCAGCTCTTGTTCATCCAGGCAGCGACGTCCTGCATTCCTTCCTGGAAATTGAGTCTAGTGGTGGTGGGGTCCTTGATGAGGGAGAGGATGAGCTGGGTGTCGTCGGCATAGGAGACTATGCTAAGACTGTGCTCTTGGACAATGGCGGCGAGTGGTGCCATGTAGATGTTGAAGAGGGTTAGGCTAAGTGATGATCCCTGAGGGACTCCCAGGTTATTTCTGTGGGTTGGGAGAGGAAGGGTGGGAGTCTGATTCTCTGGCTCCTGCCGGTGAGGAATGATCTGATCCAGTCGAGGGTGGTGTCTTGTATGCTGGCATCGTGCAGTTTGGCTGCGAGTGTGCGGTGGGAGACGGTAGCGAGGGCTGCTGACAGGTCAAGGAGAATGAGGGCTGCGGTGTGGCCTTGGTCAAGGAGGGTGCGGATGTCGTTGTTGGCTGCGAGTAGTGCTGTCTTGGTCCTGTGGTTTCTTCGGAATCCAGACTGAGAAGGGTCTAGGATGGTGTTGTTCTCGATGAACCTTGTCAGTTCTGCATTGACTGTTTTCTAAGTGACTTTTGCTGCAAACTGGAGGAGCGAGATGGGCCGGTAGTTTTTGAGGTCTGCTGGGTCTGCTGAGGGCATCTTGAGAAGGGGTCTTACTTCTGCGCGTTTCCAGTCGTCGGGGAAGGTGCCGTCTCGAAGGTGGTATTGATGGTGCGTTGTAACACAAGTGTGATGTGGTGGTGGCTCTTTGGTATGTGATGGGGTCAAGGGTCTGAAGGGGCTCCGGAGTGGACACCTCTCACGGTCGTGGTGGTTTCCTCTGTCGTGATCGGTATCTAGGAAGAGATGGTGGTCTGTGTGGTGTTGTCGTCGGGCAGTCTGGCTGCGAGGTCAGGTGAATGTATGTTGAAGTTGTTGTAGAGGCTCTTTATCTTTAGGTGGAAGTAGGCCCCGAGTTTGTCTCAGAGGTCCTGGGTAGGGGTGATGTCCTTGGCTTTGCTACCGGGCTTGGTGAATTCCTGGATGACGTTGAAGAGTTCCTTGGAGTTGCTGGAGTTGGTGAGTGTTAGAAATGGGACCCTGGCTGGCCAAGACTCACGCCAAGGTCAGTCAGGGATCACTATTTCTAAGGTCAGGGCAAGGGAGTCACACACCAAGGCAACCACTGCTCACCCTCTAGGTAACGTGGCGCGAGCAGCAAGGCTAAACTTGGAGGCGGTATGAGTTAAGTATTTGCGCACACACCCCAGCAACAACACCCAAGGCCCACCACAAAGGAAACTCCACACAAGATTATATAAAAAATAGCCTTTGTATTATAGTAAAAAACACATTAGATAACACACAAACTTTACAATGTGGCAGAGGCACGGGCAGAATTTACAAGGGGAATTATGTACAGGATAGGCCACCTGGACCACTGTCAGGGGTAGGCACTTGTTAGAAATAATACTTGTAGGTATACACTTAGCACATAAACATATAATGACTAGCACCAAAATAGTACATGTAGCACACAACCAGTAATCACTGGTAAAGAGTAAATACCTCCTACGCAACCCTAAACACTGTAGGAAAATTACACAGGGAACTAGGACCTTATCATCAGGACCTAAGGAAGGAATACCATCACCTAAGCAGGTCACATTTAGCAAAGGAGATAAAGATAAAATACCTAAGAAGGTCACTTTTAGCAAAGGTAAGCGGACATAAACAATCCTCTAAGCAGGTCACTTTTAGCAAAGGGGATAAACATAAAATACCTAAGCAGGTCACTTTTAGCAAAGGTAAGCGGACATCAACAATCCTCTAAGCAGGTCACATCTAGCAAAGGGGATAAACATAAAATGGGACATCAACAAGTGCACATGAGGCATTAAAACACATTCAGAGGTGCAGGTTAGAACATTTGCGCAAGAATCACATCATCAAGTAAATTACAATGCGCAGGGTGCACATAGTACAACACTAGGATTGTCCCTCAGGCCAACTGGCCTCGCAAGGGGCTGAATGCCCTGAGTCTCAATGTCTGGGGGTCTGCGCAGGCAGCACAAACCACAAACCTAAACATAGCAGTTGCCCACAAAGTGCTGGGCAACTGATGCAGGGAAAGTTAGGGCAACGTTGGAGCCACGTGGGCTCAAGAACACAGGTGACTGGCACCTAAGAGCTTCAGCGCTCTAAACAAATGAAAATGGCCCCAGAGCCTCTCGGGGCTCGAAGATCAATATGGGGGCTGGAGCCTCGCTAGGCTCAAAGAACAAGTGGCTCCTCAGAGCCTCGGGGCTCTGCAATAACTAATGCCCCTCGAGCCTCTGTGGGCTCGCAAACTCGTGGGGGCGTGGAGCCTCTCGGGGCTTGGAAGGCACAGATTGCCCCCAGGAGCCTCGGGGCTCCAATCTCCAAGAAATGCGGCCCGGTGGAGTCCCTCACAGGGGACTCGAAATGAAGAAATGCCCCCTAGGAGCCTCGGGACTCCACACACCAAGAATGCAGGCGTCGTTGGAGAGGCCCTCTGCCAACTGGGACCGCTCGGAAAACAAAGAGGAACGCCCCCGCACTCACCGGGTGTCTCGCTGGGTTCTCCTGGCACTCGGGGAGCCAGGCGGGCGTCGGCACTTCTTCTTGGGGCGGCGGGGCTCTCCTCCTGACCACGGAGCCCTGCCAGCACCCTCCGTCGCTCCTCTCCTCGCTGCTCAGCTGTGGGGCGGGACTTCCGGTCGGCCTCGAGGGGGCCGCGCAGCGATTGGCTGGTAGGCCCAGTACTTCGGGGTCGTCGCGGGCAGCGCGGCGGCTCGTATCAGGCAGGCAGGCGGGTTCTCAGTACCCGAGGAGTGGGCTCCCTCGTGGTAATTACAAATCCAAGAACGGGGCAATTCCGGGTGGGCACCGGCTTCCAAATTAAATATAAAGCGAGGTAGGCACTCGCTATGCCGAAAATCGGCAAAATAAAACGGGCAGCGATTTCGGCAAATACCGGCACCGGCTTGGCCACCACGAGCAGGCACAGCAAGCAAAGCGCACCCAAGCGCTATAAAGAAAATAAAGCGCTCCTAGCGCTATAAGTCAAATGAAAGCGCTTCCAGGCGCTCTGGCAAAAGTCAAGCTCCAGCAGGGACTGGAGGCAGGCAGGGGGGGCAAGGCAGGGCCAGAGCCAGCACACTGGGTCTCCAGGCAGGGAGACAAGCCAAGTGGCCGTCCTTCTGGCCCAAGCAGCAGCAGCAGCCCCCTCTGGCAAGGATCCAAAACAGAACCAAGAACCAAATTGTATGGGGACACAGCCCCTTCTTATACTGTAAGATCCCTTTGTCTCTGGGTGCAGGGTGGGGGAAAAACCAGTTGCAGCTGGTTTTGAAGTACCCTTGATGGCTCAACCACCCATTTCATTCACTGGCAGGGCTAGGGACATCAGTCGCACTACAGGGGGTGGAGCCAGCATTGTGTGGGGAAAGTCCAGGCCCATCAGGGACCTGGTGCACTCCTCCCAAGCCATCAACATGCTAATCTCACACTCACCACCGGGCAGACCCATCCAGCCTTCCTGGAGCCAGGCTCACCAGCCAGCTCCAGCCAATCACACGACAGGCATATTTTACATTAATATGCCAAGTCCTAGAAATGGCATTTCTACACATGACACACACATGCCACATACACCATTGCGAAGCATTCATTCGCCCGAGCTCGCACATACCAAATTCGAGCATGCTCTCCCCACGCATCAGAAACTGCTAGGGACACAGACATTCCCAATGCATTCCTATGGGAGAGCAGGCCAGCCTAACTACATGCACGCACTTTACTCTGGGACACAGGGAAAAAGTGCGCACAGACCAGAAAATCATCCATAGAGATCACAGATCTAAAGCAAAAAGATTAGGGGTGAACCTGCCTTAAGGGCCAAGTCCAACACAACCCCCTTCCAGCCAAAATGCAGGGCAGACCAATCACCACCGTGATGGGCTTCCCTGCTTGGGGTGATAAAACACGGACGCGGGCCCGCAACTGCAGGGACACCCTCCTGTTTTACGCCACGGTGAACCCCTGGGGTTCTTTCTAAAACTATGGTAGGGACTAACTTGGCTACCCCACTGGTAATCTCCAGCTGCCCTCGGCGAGGACCAGGCCCTAGGCCACCCAGGTGCCACTGGTTCCTGCCTACTCACAAAGTGGGGGGTAGTAACCCCTGGCACATAATAGCCATTTTCCACTCTTCCTGCCTGCAAGACAGGGCTAGACAGCCACTTGTTCTCCAGCCTAGGGTCTACAACCTTAGGTGGACCAGGAGTCTCAGGGAAGGCTCTCCTCCCCTTACCTCTTCTCCTAGGGTTCCTCCTCCTCCTGCGAGGGGTACCCTCTAAACACCACTCTCCCAACCTAGTGTTTAACCCCTCAGGTGGTACCGGGGTCAGAGGTGGGCTCTCCCACCCTCTGCACCCCCTTCCAGAGTCCTGCTCCCTCCCAACCGGGGCAGTACCTCTGGAGAAAGAACTGGTCAGGACACTGATTACAGTATTCCCACCCTTCAGGTCAGGCAAACCCTGAACCTGGACCTCCAACCTCCGGTCTAGAACCTTTGGTGGAATCACTGCCTGGCACTCCAGGACTTCTGGGGACTCACATACTATCCCCCAATCACTCCTTTCACTGGACTTCTGTACTCTCCCTACTGGAGCAGTACTGCCAGACTCCACAACCATAGAAGCTCCGCTTACAGATGCTCCAGGTCCTCCACACACTAGGAGATCTCCCTCAAGTGGACTAACAGGTAAGCTTAGGTCCCCACCCTGGTGTTCCCTAAAGAAACCATCCAGGCTCTGAGGCAGGGCTTCGGGCATTTGGGGACTCTCGGTCTCACACTAACTCCCACTCCTCTGAGACAGGCAGTAAGCCCCTACACCCTCCTCACTATACTGAGACCTAGCTGGGCTACTCTCACCCTCCTCCACCACGCTGGGTTGGAGAAAACCTGACCCACTATTGTTGGAATCACTCACTAGCGGCGCTAAGGAACCTCTTGCACCTTCCCAGCGCTCTGCTTCTTCTGCAAGGTCCCAAGGACAAAAACACTTCAATTTCAGCAGGTGCTGGCGCAACACTGAGCAACTGCTCTTTGAGGAACATATTCACCACACCGTCCAGCTCATTGTCCGAGTTAGCCCTCAGCCAATCACACATTGCATCTGAACAGTCATCCACAAAATACCCCCATTTCTGGTGAGGTGGTTTTCTAAGATTCCTAAACCTCAACCTTTTCTCCTCCTCTGGGGAAACAGGAACCATACTCGGGGACCTGGGAGTGGGACTGTCTACACTTAAATTTAAAAAGCTGCCACCACTGGACTCCACCCTCCCTGGGGAATCCAGACAATTACAACGGCACTCAGGGGGTAACCTACTCTCTAGGGCTACCTTCTCCCTGAACAAGGCCCTCTCAGCCTCTAGCTTGGCATGCTCCCACCTGAGCTGTTCCATCGCTAGCTGATACTCCCTCTCTTCCTTCCTATCCAACCACTCCTCTGGGGACAGGGAAAGGGATGGGGCGCTGGTACTGACACTGGACCCAGCAAGGGACTCCCTATCTATGGGGTCCTCCCTCTCTGCTGACATCCATCCACTGTCATCCTCATACAACTCACATTCTTCATCAGAATCTTCAGGGCTCACCACAGACTCACCACCCTCATGGCGTGCGGCCCGGGCCCTATCTCTCTCACTGTGCTCAAGATCCCACTGATCCTTTTGCCATAGGATCAGGCTGTCCCTAAGCTGGGACTGAGTAACCAACTCACTCACCTCTATGCCTCCCTTTTCACAGAATCTGACCAGCTCTAATCTACTGTACCTAAAAAGACCACAGAGATCAAAAACTGGCTCCATTTTGGCGGACGTTCTCAAGAAAAGTTTGACACAGGGAACCTGGGGGTCTGAGCTAAACAGGAGAATACAATCAACATAATTCAGCAAGATTCCTATCTCAGAGAACTTGCACTCCACTATCCAGGTAAACACACACTCATTCACACACACCCTCCCCTCGGACTGGTAAGGCAGTTTCTACCACCCCTGATTTTCTCAACCTGACCACAAGCGACACAGGTACCAAACTCTGGGAGCAGGGCGGGGAACAAGGTACTGGAAAAAATACAAAATGACACCTTTCAGGAGAAGCAACACTGATCTTCACCTAAAAAACAATAATCCCCAAAATGTGGTTATCTAAAAATGTAGAGCTTTGAAGTGTGGCCTGTCGCCACTGTGGTACAGCGCAAACACAAATCCTTATCCTCACCGCTTGCCGCCAACGTTAGAAACTGGACCCTGGCTGGCCAAGACTCATGCTAAGGTCAGTCAGGGATCACTATTTCTAAGGTCAGGGCAAGGGAGTCACACACCAAGGCAACCCCTGCTCACCCTCTAGGTAACGTGGCGCGAGCAGCAAGGCTAAACTTGGAGGTGGTATGAGTTAAGTATTTGCGCACGCACCCCAGCAACAACACCCAAGGCCCACCACAAAGGAAACTCCACACAAGGTTATATAAAAAATAGCCTTTGTATTATAGTAAAAAACACATTAGATAACACACAAACTTTACAATGTGCCAGAGGCACGGGCAGAATTTACAAGGGGAATTATGTACAGGACAGGGCCACCTGGACCACTGTCAGGGGTAGGCACTTGTTAGAAATAATACTTGTAGGTATACACTTAGCACATAAACATATAATGACTAGCACCAAAATAGTACATGTAGCACACAACCAGTATTCACTGGTAAAGAGTAAATACCTCCTACGCAACCCTAAACACTGTAGGAAAATCACGCAGGGAACTGGGACCTTATCATCAGGACCTAAGGAAGGAATACCATCACCTAAGCAGGTCACATTTAGCAAAGGAGATAAACATAAAATACCTAAGCAGGTCACTTTTAGCAAAGGTAAGCGGACATAAACAATCCTCTAAGCAGGTCACTTTTAGCAAACGGGATAAACATAAAATACCTAAGCAGGTCACTTTTAGCAAAGGTAAGCGGACATCAACAATCCTCTAAGCAGGTCACATCTAGCAAAGGGGATAAACATAAAATGGGACATCAACAATTGCACATGAGGCATTAAAACACATTCAGAGGTGCAGGTTAGAACATTTGTGCAAGAATCACATCATCAAGTAAATTACAATGCGCAGGGTGCACATAGCACAACACTAGGATTGTCCCTCAGGCCAACTGGCCTCGCAAGGGGCTGAATGCCCTGAGTCTCAATGTCAGGGGGTCTGCGCAGGCAGCACAAACCACAAACCTAAACGTAGCAGTTGCCCACAAAGTGCTGGGCAACTGATGCAGGGAAAGTTAGGGCAACGTTGGAGCCACGTGGGCTCAAGAACACAGGTGACTGGCACCTAAGAGCTTCAGCGCTCTAAACAAAGGAAAATGGCCCCAGAGCCTCTCGGGGCTCGAAGATCAATATGGGGGCTGGAGCCTCGCTAGGCTCAAAGAACAACTGGCTCCTCAGAGCCTCGGGGCTCTGCAATAACTAATGCCCCTCGAGACTCTGTGGGCTCGCAAACTCGTGGGGGCGTGGAGCCTCTCGGGGCTCGGAATGCACAGATTGCCCCCAGGAGCCTCGGGGCTCCAATCTCCAAGAAATGCAGCCCGGTGGAGTCCCTCACAGGGGACTCAAAATGAAGAAATGCCCCCTAGGAGCCTCGGGGCTCCACACACCAAGAATGCAGGCATCGTTGGAGCGGCCCTCTGCCAACTGGGGCCGCTCGGAAAACAAAGAGGAACGCCCCCGCACTCACCGGGTGTCTCCTGGCACTCGGGGAGCCAGGCGGGCGTCGGCACTTCTCCTTGGGGTGGCAGGGCTCTCCTCCTGACCACGGAGCCCTGCCTGCACCCTCCGTCGCTCCTCTCCTCGCTGCTCGGCTGCGGGCGGGACTTCCGGTCGGCCTCGAGGGGGCCGCGCAGCGATTGGCCGGTCGGCCCAGTACTTCCGGGTCATCGCGGGCAGCGCGGCGGCTCGTATCAGGCAGGCAGGCGGGTTCTCAGTACCCGAGGAGTGGGCTCCCTCGTGGTAATTACAAATCCAAGAACGGGGCAATGCCGGGTGGGCACCGGCTTCCAAATTAAATATAAAGCGAGGTAGGCACTCGCTATGCCGAAAATCGGCAAAATAAAACGGGCAGCGAATTCGGCAAATACCGGCACCGGATTGGCCACCACGAGCAGGCACAGCAAGCAAAGCGCTCCCAAGCGATATAAGGAAAATAAAGCGCTCCTAGCGCTATAAGTCAAATGAAAGCACTTCCAGGCGCTCTGGCAAAAGTCAAGCTCCAGCAGGGACTGGAGGCAGGCAGGGGGGGCAAGGCACGGCCAGAGCCAGCACACTGGGTCTCCAGGCAGGGAGACAAGCCAAATGGCCGTCCTTCTGGCCCAAGCAGCAGCAGCAGCCCCTCTGGCAAGGATCCAAAACAGAACCAAGAACCAAATTGTATGGGGACACAGCCCCTTCTTATACTGTAAGATCCTTTTGTCTCTGGGTGCAGGGTGGGGGGAAAACCAGTTGCAGCTGGTTTTGAAGTACCCTTGATGGCTCAACCACCCATTTCATTCACTGGCAGGGCTAGGAACATCAGTCGCACTACAGGGGGTGGAGCCAGCATTGTGTGGGGAAAATCCAGGCCCATCAGGGACCAGGTGCACTCCTCCCAAGCCATCAACATGCTAATCTCACACTCACCACCGGGCAGACCCATCCAGCCTTCCTGGAGCCAGGCTCACCAGCCAGCTCCAGCCAATCACACGACAGGCATATTTTACAATAATATGCCAAGTCCTAGAAATGACATTTCTACACATGACACACACATGCCACATACACCATTGCGAAGCATTCATTCTCCCGAGCTCGCACATACCAAATCCGAGCATGCACTCCCCACGCACCAGGAACTACTAGGGACACAGACATTCCCCATGCATTCCTATGGGAGAGCAGGCCAGCCTAACTACATGCACGCACTTTACTCTGGGACACAGGGAAAAAGTGCGCACAGACCAGAAAATCATCCATACAGATCACAGATCTAAAGCAAAAAGATTAGGGGTGAACCTGCCTTAAGGGCCAAGTCCAACAGTGAGGATGCTGATGTGGATGAAGGTCCTTTTGATTGTTCTGATGTGATGATGGTATGCCGTCAAAGCATGCTTGTAGCCGATGTATTTTTCTGGGGCTTTGCTGTTTCTACAGTTTTCTCCGGGTGTCTGAAGGTGCATCTGTTTTCTTGGAGATCAGTAGTGAACCAGGCGGCTTTCCTGGGGTGTTGCTTCTCTGCTTTTTGCATAGGGGTGAGCTTGTCTGCACATTTGGTGACCCAGGTGCGGAGTTCCATGACGGCGAGGTTGGTGTCAGTTGCGGCAGGGGGTGTAGTCATTGAGGGTGGAGTTGAGCTGTTCCTCTGTGACTCTGCTCCAGTTCCTGGGTGGGGGTGTTGGGTGGGTCTGGGTGGCTTGGGTTTGAGGACGAGGAAGTGTACGCAGTGGTGGTCGGTCCAGGGGGGCTGCATTTTGTGGCTGAAGTAAATGCTGTTGCCTCCTGAGAAGATGGTGTCGAGGGTGTGTCCTGCTTTGTGGGTTGGTACGGTGATGAGTTGCTTTAGTCCGATGTTGGCGATGTTTTCAAGGAGGGTCGCTGGGGTTGTCAAGATGAAAGTTCAGGTATCTAACGAGTATGTAGACTGGGGTGGCGATGGTGTGGGGCGCAATGAGGTCAGTGATGATGTCAGTGAAGAGTGCTCGGGGACAGGTGGTCTGTAGGCGAGTGTGCCGCAGAGCATGGAGTTGTGGCTGGTTCGGACCTGGAAGTGTAGGTGTTTGGTGGCTGGGAAGTTTCCGCTGGATGTGGTGAGGCGAAGAGAGTTTTTGTGCGCAATGGCTGGTTGGTTGGGGCGGTCGTTCCTCTGGATCTTGTACCCATCTGGGATGGCGATTGCGATGTTGGGCTGAGGTGGCGTTGTCCCAGGTTTCTGTGAAGAATGCAATGTCGGGTGGGACTGAGTCCAGGAGGTTCTAGATTTCCACGGTGTGTTGGTGTTAGGAGTGCACATTGAGGAGGATGCATCTTAGGGCACCGGCGGTATTGATGGCCAGAGTGGTGGTGAAGGTCTGTCGGCAGTGGCGGCAGGAGAACTGGCTGTGGATTGTGTTAGGCGTGGGCAGTTGTGGTTTCTTCCGGTGTTGAGTGTGAGGAGAGTGTTTGCGTCTTAGCGGTGGATGATCGGGGAACCAGGGTTCCTGGCGCGGCCGAGGTCGGGTCACGGACGGGCGCAGACATTAAGAAGTACATACTGTCACTTTACTAAATTATAGTGGAACTCTATTAATTTTTGTCCCAGATATTTTGGAAAAAATCTAGATACATTTCTGTAGAGAAAAAAATAGCCAAAATAAACTTTTGGGTGCAAAAATAATTGTCAATTAATAGTCAACAAAAATACGTGCATATTTTCAAAGAAGCGGGATTGCACGATTTATAGAGAGCAGAACTATGTCAGATCTTAAGAAATGGCACAGTTTTGCTCTCTCCGTGCACTAGAGCACTTTTGGCTGCCTAGCAAAAATGTAGGCACTGTTGCACCATAGAGCAACAATGTGCTAAGGTCAGTATAGTTTTTGTGCAGGAACTTCCTGCACAAACACCATCCTTTGAGTCTATTTCCCCTTTGCATGTGTTCAGCACGATGATGCACACATGCAAAGAGGAAATATCGAGGAAATAACTAGGGAAAACTAGGGGAAATAGAGATATTTCTCCTTCATATGCCATCCTCAGGCAGGTGCATCAATTTGGCGCAGACCCATGTCTACAAGTCTAAGTAGATATAGGTTTGTGTCAAAATCCATTGTTGAATGCACTGTAATGCTCATTAATGACTCACAGAATGCCTAAATGGCAGAAAGTAACTCAAAGCAGAGCAGTGCAGTGTGTTGCATTACTTTTTTCACAAAGCAATATGAATAACTATTTGTGTTGCTTTGTAAATTCTACACAGTGTTTTTGCGTTGTTTGTGCATCAAAAAATTGATGCAAACCCGAACCAAAATCATCAAAATCTGGCACTAACGTTTTCCCTGAGTGTTTTTTTTCGCACCATGCACAATTAGGTCTGCAGATGGTGTTGCAATACCTTAATTTGAGTTTTTCTCCGTTCCAGTATTATGCTAAATTCATAACATTTCCAATCCATTTCATCAAATGTGCTGTATAAATATTCAGCAATTTTACTTAAAATGACTTGGTGCACAAGCAAGGCATTCCATGTTTAGAAGAGTACATAGAAGTCATATACCTATTAATTTTGAGTATGTCTCAAAGATCAGTTGACTGTGATAGCCTAGCAGGTATTCAAGAACATGGGATATTTTAGATCGTTGTTTATACCTTTACATGCCTTGAAAAGCAGTGAGCAACATGTTCATTCTAAATAAGGCAATACGCTCTACATTCTCTACAGTCTCAAACTGGCCTGCTTTGGCCATTCCTTGTTAGAAATTGATGAATAAGAGAAATGTTGTCTTTGATTGTTGTTTTTGGATTTCTATGGTTTTGCTCTCTTTTGCAGTTCACAATTCAATCACCTTTTCATCCTGCAAATATGGGACTGAACCTATGTTTTTCTGGAGCAGAGGATGGTAGGCACATGTAGGTGATTTATTTTTATTTTTGATGAATGAGGTTTTACCTAAATCATCCTTCAAATAGGCTGTTACAGCCTCTTCAAAGTCGGTGAAAAAAATGACCGTCCATTGTGAAAAAATTCGAAGGCTCAGAAAAATAGATTAAGGCATGCTGATCAGATCCGAAGGTGAACAGTAAAAAAGGCAGACCAATCACACTGTAAAAACAACAGAAGCTGTAAAAACAATAATAATACTTTTATGATCATTATTATTGGTGGTAGCATTGCATGCATTCTAGTCATTATAAATATAACAGTAGTGATAGAAAAACCGTCAATGAACACACATGCATTTGGAGCGTAGTGGTTTTAACGCCAATGTATCTTGTTTTCTATACATGAGACAGATTTCACACAGTAACATGTAATTTTTTAAAAAGTGAAATATACAAGTGGATTGGCATTTAGAATGTGTTATTTTCCGAGCAATAAACAAATGTTCATCTGGTCACAATTTTCGGAAATAATTACTTAGAGAACCATCTAGTATTCCAAGCACTGTCTCCGAACTCCATACCAGGTGCACTAATTACCTTCCCTATCCCTTTGAACTTCTGTACATTAGTGAATTGTAAATAGATGCCCCAATTCTTTTCTCTGAGAATTGCATCAGGATTTATCAAATAATGATGTTTAACATAATGCCATCCATGCCTTTATCTAATTAGACACTTTACTAACATGTAACTAACACATGTGCAGGCTTTAAATGTTTATAGATGTAAAATAAGAAACTACGACTATGGGAAAGGCAACCCAATTGTGGCACGAATGTAAGTCAAATATGTTGTATTTTGTGTGGGAAAAAATACCGTCGTGCTTCCAGGAACATATTGCAGTCCTCAATTTTCTGAAAATGTTTACAAATGACACTTAAGCTGCTTTAAAGGTTCACTTATTATAGACAGTCAATCACAGCCACTGTTTGCAGTTTGTTTGAAATTCTGAAACAATGGCAATGGTAGTTGCATTCACGCTGTTATCCTTGCTTTTAAATAATCAGCCTTCTGGAGCTGTCACAATATTTGATCAGTATTGGAGACAGTTAAATTGGTCAATTAAATATCTTGTTTTAATGCTTCTTTTTCTTTGTTTTACTTGAACACTAAAAATTTTCCTTGTCTGTCATTGGAACGATACATAATGGCGCTGTTGCTGGGTCTGAAATTGGAGCTGGTACAACATGGAAAAATATTTGCAGACATGTTTATTCCTTTAATATTTTGCCACTGATTATTTTGAATTATTCATAACGAGATTAGCCATTAATACCAGTCAAGAGAAGAGGCCTGGTTGAAATGATTTTTTCTGAATAATACTCCAGATTTTGACATTTGCAACTTCTGGACATTCTGAGAAATATGACTAGTTGTATTAAATGCTTTTGACTACGCCATTGATAATTACGTCTGGGTTTTCAAAACATTAAAGATGTTGTATGATATGCTTTTGGTGTAATGTGCATTCGTACATGTTTACTTGAGTAATACTCATAACCTTGGTTTTCAGACTTCCACAGTGGTTCAGATTGACTACAGTGACATCTGCTGGCGACTATGATGTTCAGTTTAGTAAATTTCCGATAAAAAACACGGCATGCCTGCCTGAAATCCCATTTCATTCTTGAGCAAAAAAGTCATAAAGATGTTCTTCTCGACACTTTCTCTCACTCCAGATTACCCGCATTTTGAAATTTGCGCACATTCTTTTTTAAAAATTTCTCTAAATGAAAAACGCTCTTCGTCACCTTATAATATTTTCTTTTTTCTAACATACACACGCACAATCGTACATGCCGGCCACACGTACACACACTCGAACACGCACAGTTGTAAATAACAGTCGTGGAACTGAAACTTTACAGGTGCAAATGTCGCCAACATCTATTTGACATGCAATAAAGACACACATGTTATGCAAATAAAAAAATTAAAAAACACCCTCGTGAGATCTTTTACTATTCTATCTACGTAATTGGCGGTAATAGCTGTGTTTTGGAAGTCGATGTGTCTATATTAATACAATAGGTAGACATGCGCAAGCACTATGTATAACGCTTTCCTCCACATGGTGAAATTAAAATTATCATGAACAGGTGGAAATAAAAAGTTTTGCACTGTATGACGCGACCTACTTTGCACCTTTTCTACAACGATGTGTACCTTTTGCATTTAAGATTCCGTATTTATGCCATGTTTACCACTCTTGTGTCGTCACTAATACATGTATCACGACTATCGGTGAAACCTATGTTGCCTTCTTATAGTATTTTCTCTAACTCCCATCCCATCAACCTGTCCGGCCACCTCTTTCTCGACTGCTCCATTTTTCTCGCTCTCCCTTTCTGTCTGGTTTTATCTTTGCCTTGTACGGTAAGTACGCGTAATGTTACTGGCGCTGCACAGGACTATCAGCCGCAAAGAGTGCACCCACCTAGTGTGAAAATGAAGTCTTTACAGTACACTTTCTCAGGATGCTCTGCCTCTCAGCGGGCAAATGTGTTTTACAAATCGCTGTTAAATGGCCCCACAATAATGCTGATGTTTTCCAGTTAATTATTTTGAAGCACGGCCTTTGTTGGCCTCGTGACTTTGGAAAAATGACAAAAGGCATGTAAATTTAAGACTGTGAGTCCCAAGGTGCCCATTGACAGAATTGTTTTTGCTTAGGCGGAGGAATCTGTTTGCTGTGAGCAGTGAGTCGGTTCTGTTTCAGATGTTTCACGCTGAAAAGGTCTATGTTGTACAATAGTTAGCTCTAAAAAGTGAGAAGTAGTATTTTCTCATGACGCTTTTTCTTCGTGATATTAACATTAGACTTGCATAGCTTTCAACTCTCTTAGTGACCAAAAGCCCACGTTAGGGACATTTTTGCTTAAATATGACATTTTTGTTTCACATGCATTTTCTGGAGTGCACTAGCAAATTTGCAGATTAGTATTTTGTGGCTTGATGCTAGTTAATAATTATTTTTGAGTTTGTTCACCTATCCGGGTATTTAATATGCATTTGTAGCTCCAGCTAGACCTACAATTTATCCATTAATCAATGTGCGCTTTTCCCCTCTTTCAGCTCTTATACACATATCAGAGCTACCTCAACCATTCTATCTTAAAGTGCCCTCTGTTCCAAGACTGTGAGTTGTATCGTAGGGGAGTAGGCGGGAGGGTGTTCCAGGTCTTGGCGGCGAGGTAGGAGAAGGATCTGCCGCCGGAGGTCGTTCGTTGGATGCGGGGGACAGTAGCGAGGGCGAGGCTGGCGGAGCGGAGCTGGCGGGTGGGGGTGTGGAAGCTAAGTCTGCTGTTCAGGTAGGCTGGTCCGGCGTTGTGGAGTGCTTTGTGTGCGTGGGTGAGGAGCTTGAAGGTGATCCTCTTGACGACGGGGAGCCAGTGTAGGTCTCTCAGATGGGGGTGGTATGGTTGCGGCGGGGGACATGGATGATCAGTCGGGCAGAGGCGTTTTGAATGCGTTGTAGTCGTCGTAGGTGTTTGCCGTAGTCCAGTCTGCTGCTGACGAGGGCCTGTGTCACCGTTCTTCTTGTTTCGGTCGGGATCCACTTGTAGATCCTGCGGAGCATGCAGAGGGTGTTGTAGCAGGAGGAGGAGACAGTGTTGACCTGCTTAGTCATGGAGAGGGAGGAGTCGAGGATGAATCTTAGATTGCGTGCATGGTCGGTGGGTGTTGGTGCTGTTCCCATTGTGGTCGGCCACCAGGAGTCGTCCAAAGCTGAGGGGGTGGGTCCGAGGATGAGGACCTCCGTCTTGTCCGAGTTCAGCTTCAGACGGCTGCGCCTCATCCAATCGGCGACGGCCTTCATTCCATTGTGGAGGTTGGTTTTGGTGGTGTGTGGGTCCTTGGTGAGAGGATGAGCTGGGTATCAAAATTATATGTGGTGCAGAAATTGGCAATCCACCTCATTTGCAATTTGCCATCAGGGGCTGCATTTGCTCCCCCTTGCTTACTTTACAGTGGCTTCCGGTTCAGAAGAGAATCATTTTTAAAAAGTGTTGCCTTACACATCGAGCCCTGACTGGAAAAGGCCCTTGTTACGTAGCTCCAAAGCTTAGGCTCTATTGCCCTTCTAGAAACCTTAGATCTAGTGATAAAGCGTTTTTAATTGTTCCTCGCATCAAAAAGGCTCATTTTGGGGGCAGTTCTTTTTCTTACCTGGCTCATTATTACTGGAACAAATTGCCACATCATATTCAAACTTGTTCCGATTAGTTTCTCTTCTCAAGACAACTTTGTTCTGATTTACCTACTGCTGTTGCCTTTGTCTCTTGGTTGTGCCATGTGATTCATGTGCGTTATAAATAAAATACCATAACATAAGCTCTTGTCCCTCATCCTCATCAGAGAAGTGCTCACAAGATATTACTTTGATGAGGAAGAGCCTGTCTCAGTGCAATAAAGACATCGCCACCTCACGCTTTAACACCCTTACTGTCTGGTATTTAGCACAGTGATGGGAAAGAGGTGGGCTCAATGTACGGAAAATTATAGTAGGTTATTGAGCAAACAGACTTACCTTTAAGGAATCTGCAGAATGGGTCATAACATATAATGTCTATTGTTTCACATGATGAGACGGTCTTGTTGGTGTCAAGAATTCCTACCCTACCTGGGATGGATTTGCCTTCAGTCATTTGTGGCATTCTCCAGATCACACTTTGTCTCAATGCTGGTAATCTCACTTATATCAAGCTTTTCACATCAGTAACATTTTTCAGAGCCATCTGTATAGCGATAGCTGCACTGAATACACATTACTTCAGACGGAAAGCATCCCTTGTCAGTAGTAAGATTGTTAGAAATACACACAAAAATGACCAAATGTTCACCATCTCCAGAAATCTGTATCTTGAACTAGATTTATCATAGTAGTTTCAAAGCTTTCAAAATACACTGCCACAGCTGCAAAATATTATGCTTCCAAGACCATCTCTTTCAAAATCATCTCCATAGACTGCACAATACTTGAAAACCAGCAGAGCTCCCAAATAGAATGTTTTCTTTAGCAGAAATATAATTTGCTTTTCCTTACAAGTAAAGGACCACAGTGTGACAAGACACATTTCAATACATATTTCATTTACCACTTGGTTGGGTGCATTAGTATATGATGAGAACTATATAGTGCAAACCTAGCCTCAAAGCAAAAGAAAACTGTACAATGAGGTAGACAGACGTACGGCGGTGGTGGGATGGGTAAATGACAGGATGCATTCTTACAAGGTGTTTTTTCAACTTGCGTCCTCTCTCTGGTTGTCTACATGTTGATGAGATGTCACTAGAAGAGGACTGCATTCAGTATCCTCCTGAAGTGCAAAAAGATGGATCTTGCGGGACTTGGAGGAGGGAGGCGGCTCAAAGCATTGGAGGATGTGAGGACAGCACTGGGGTTTTGTACTTCCCATCCTTCATTTTGTATTCTGAGGCCCTGGGTGTTGATGTGTTTGTCCCTTTCAGTTCTCAAGTTTGCCTATGAGATGCAGTCAGAACTCAAGTTTTACTCCTGTTACTAAATATGCTTCTTATCTGTATTTTGGTCACATAATAATAATAATAATAATAATAATAATAATAATAATAATAATAATAATAATAATAATAATAATAATAAGAAGAAGAAGAAGAAGAAGAAGAAGAAGAAGAAGAAGAAGAAGAAGAAGAAGAAGAAGAAGAAGAAGAAGAAGAAAAAGAAGAAGAAAAGTAGTAATAATGATAATCAGAATAATAAGATTTTGTTTTGTAAATCCGGGTTCTTACACCCTTAGGAGGTGTCTAAGCAAAATGCCATTGTACGTGATTATGGGCAAATTTTGATTATACCTTGCATAGCAAACATCATTAAACCTCATTAAACTTGGAAAGTAGCCCTTTTAGCACAAACAATTTGAATGGTTACAAATTACAAAATGTGTGGACAAAAGCACACGCTTTTTAACAAAGGCTAAAACGCGTGCAGCCTGTTGTTTGTACACTGGACTGTTAAAACATAGGCTACCAAAACAGTGTATACCTAATTGATGCATGCAAAATGTGACTTATTCCCAGTGGCAATATGTATTCTTGCATGAAAGGTCATTGTTTAATTGTTTAATTACAAGTATGTTATATCACTTATTTTGGAAATCTTTCATGAGGCTGAACTTCCAAATAATGTATTCTCTTCGTTACATTCTTGAACAAAAACATGTGCCTATGAGAGTTGCCATAAGCCAGTACTGGACAAGTGGCAAGGCCACCACCACCAGGGGTTACCAGTTGTATTTAGAAGCAACAATATTGCCCAATGAAGTGGACTGGAGGGTTACTGAATGTCACCTATAGAGAGCTCTTTACACGCTTATTTTTTGATAGAATTACAGAACCATTAGACAAAGTTCCCACAAATTATTGTTCCATCTAGTTTTAGTCTTTCTGTTATATGCAACGAGTGCTAAAAATACTTCTCTTTCAGCAATTGAGGTATTTAGCTGAAAAAGCAAATGTCTGAACTAAAGAGACCATTTAACCAAAAACCATTTGTTGGCCAAGTCATAAAAATAATGATGTGTCTTCATGTAACTTAGGCCTGGGTGTTTATTTTTCTAATCTAACTCTATGAACACGTACAATAAGTGTGTGTACTGTACTTCAAACATGGGTAAACCATGTACATCCTGGTTTGTATTTAAGATTAGAAGTACAGTGTGCACTTTTTAAGTATATCTATGTAGTTGGGCAATAGCCCACATTTTTGGCTTGGGTGTAGCAGAACACATGTTTCCAACTTTATCTGCTTCTGAGCGGCATAGTCAAAAACTAAACCCTGCCTCCTCCTAACCATTTTCTCCTCTAGGATGTCTTTAGACGGGATATCATGGAGCAGGAAATGGTGGATGGTAAAGGCTGACCCACACACAATCCTAGTAGGTGTGCTGAGGGTGGCAGCCAGGGACAGTGAGGTGGAGGACACAGGCTTGCGGGGTGTGGGTGATCAGAGGAGTAGGGCTCAGTGGCGCAGCTTTCATTGGTGCTGCAGGTGCAGTTGCACCAGGGCACACTGGCTTGAGGGGCCCATTAAATCCTGATTATTGTTGTAATTTGCAGTTCAAGGAGCAGCTGGTAGTTCCATTTTCTTTCTTGCACTAGGGCACATGGTACATGGGCTACGACCCTGTGTAGAGTTTAATGGAAGGGCGGAGTCGGCTGGTTGGCAGTGGAGGGAGGGACGGACCAGTGGGATCAACCAAACACTCATAAACTACAGCCATGCATACGAGCTATTACACAATTTGAAAGTTACAACTTTACTTATGAATCAGCATAACAGTTACAGAGTGTCAGTACCTCTGGCCTTTAGTCAAGATATTGGTCACAGCTCAGGTCTCAAAACACTACCAGAAACAACTAGTAGAAGCACCTTTGGAAAGGTATTCGACAACCATTATAAAACAGGCCTGTCCCTTTCTTCTATATCAATGACATTGGATTTATATTCTGCACAAGATTGCAGTGCAATTTGTTTTTAGAAATCTCTTCTGGACACATCAATCTCGAAATCCATGTGATATTAATACACCACCCTCAGTACAATAAAAGTATAAGAAAGTATGCAAACAACAGATTCTTTAAATCTCAGTTGAATAAAAATGATATACCTGCAGTAAGGGCTAAATCTCTAATTCCTCTAATGTCACAGTTTACAACATCAGTTAAAAGTAATTGAAAACACATTTTTACATCTGATTTTGGAAGCAGCCTACCCTGGTATAAGCAGCCGAACAATGATTACACAGAGAACAAATGATCCTGCTTCTTAGATTACTTACTCACTAGTGCCACCACATGGAGTAAGTGTTAAAAAATAAATGAAATGTAGATTTAGGCCTTTTTCTCTAAACAATGTACTTCACATTATTTCTGACAACAAATATGACTTGGCGTTGTTTATACTATGTGATGTCCGGAATACGCCTCTTTAAAATGTTAGCTTTCCATTCCTGATAATAAATATGTATAATGGAAACCGCAGCACATGTTGAACAGTTGCATAGTAATTTTGAAAATATATATACACTTCGTAACCAAATAGATTGTTTAACTTAGTTCATTTTAATGTAGAAAACTGTCTTCAGGTAAGCTGTAACACGTTGGATTTACATTCTGCACGCTTAGTGAAATTCAGCTAAAACATCAAAAGTATATTGAAATTTGCAAAATTGAACTCTGTAATATTCCCCAAGGATATTATGCAATTTCACAAAGTTCAGAATTAAGCAATGTGTACTACTACAGAAGTGCAACAAAAATTGTGCATGTCCTTTTCCTCGTGTAAATCTGATAGCATACTAGTTTATAGAGGTAACAAAGGTTTAATTTTAAGAATATTTGGGCATATTACCAAGGGCCTTATCGCCTCTTTAGCGGGAATTTTTACGGCTAAAGCGGCGATAATTTTATCGCCCTATTACCTAGCTGTCGCTAACACCAGTTAGCAGACAGCTAGTAGGAGATATTGATTATCTTGGGGCCTGCTTTGCATGTCAGCGATATTTATCGCTAATGACATGCAAAGTGGGCGTGCCAAGATGTTAGCGACTGGAAACAGTCGCTAACAGCGCTATCTCCTATTACCTACTTTTGGAAATATTCGCGCTAAGCGTGAATATCTCCAAAAGCTAACGCCTGCCCAGAGCAGTTCTTAGCCATGTTATCCAATGGTAGGTGGATAACATGGCTAAGAGCATTCGTTCGGTAATGCATGAATATCGCTGACTTTTCAGCGATATTCATGCATTTCGGCCGATTTTTATCGCTTTTGAGATAAACCTTGTTAATAGCAAGGTTAATCTGCGATAAAAATCGGCGGAGCTCGGCGATAACAATATTGCCGCTAAGCCAACATAGCGATAATTATCGCTAGTTGTTGGTAATATGCTCCATTGTTTTACTTGCAATGTTTACCATCTGAGTTGGTGAGGTTGATTCAGTATGGCCATGCAAGCTTCATAATGAACACAGAAATGCACACTCTGTGACAATACATGACATACAAATGAAATGATGAGATTTCACAAGTCTACATGAATATCTCTTTGATGATGACAGTTATAATCCACTTGTTCATACAATGCTCATGCATATACAACATGTGAATAAACTCGCATTTCACCCTGAGAGAAGAAATTGACAGATACCAATATCACACAGTTGTAAAGTCCAACATGTCTCACACTTAAAAGAATAGTAATATGTGAAAACATGAAATGTGTTAGTAAAACAAAATCTCTACAGGTGTCTATAGTTTCTGAACTATAAATTGACTAACCTATGCACCTTGAGAAACCTTAAACTAACATAGAAACATAAAAAAACAAACGTCTATTTACGTGAACTGAGAGAGTGTCACTGATTAACACATTCCATATTGAGTAGTGAAATTAAAATTATTTTAAAAAATTGTTCAAGCACCAAATATACATCTTTATTTCCCAATCAACAAGTAATATGTAACTTTAATATAACATCATACTTTATAACTGAATTTTAAGGGGTGTGTGGGCTCGCGCCATTGCGCAACTACACGTGTGTCTTCTCCTTTCTGATGTGTTCTGCTTACCTTTGGCATGTTATTGCTAAGTGTGTAATGAATTACAGGCAGCATGCCTTTGTTCCACACAATGCACTACTTTACTCGGGATGAGTCGCCTGGTGTGCTTTTAATTAAACACAGGCGACATGTGGCATCTGTGGAGTCCTTCCCATTGCAAGAGAGAGGGGCTTCAGGGTTACAGCTCAGACAGTGTCGGAATGCTGTCTCTCCAATGGCTCCACTGAACTCATCCTTAACGATCTGCTCTCACTTTCCGAACTCCAGCGCCATTTTCCCTGCGACTGCATTAATGAATCCAATAAATAAAACACTGTATCACTCGCCCAGCGCAGACATTAATTTTGGAGCCAAACATTAATCAATTTAAATTTATGTACTAATGCGGGCACAATCAATTTGAACTTCTTATGACAATTAACAAAGCTTTTGCTACATCCCTAAAACACACTGCCCCATCAATTATGGTTTGCATCAAGCTAATGCTAATGCTAATTCCTCCTTAGGCTGTCAGCATCCCACCTGATTGGTCAGCTTCCATGCAACAGATCAATTAATATAAATTATACATGCACAGAAAGATGGGTTAATATCATACGCTCGTTTAATTAATTGTGTTTGATTAAATGAGGTACTTTCATTAGCCCACTTAGCCACGAACCATATATACATCATCATAATCCCTTTACAAGCGCAGCCGCCCAGACACAGACCTGACATTGGGAGCATATTCAAATTACCAGTGGCAGCCATGCAGACCTGCCTGCATAATTAACAACTAAACGAGCTGCAGTCACTTACACTGGAAGGAAAACTGAGCACATCCACCTCCCTAATGCTGTTTAAATAGAAGGTGTCATGGAAAAACAAAGGTGAACAAACAATGCTAATTAAACGTTGAAAAGAACTAAGAGGGCCTGAAAGTAACATGAAAAAAGCACAAAAATAACGAGAGCCCAGTTTGTAAAAAACAAAAAAGAAAAAAACAGACAGACATTGTCTGTGGTTGTTATGCATGTGGACCTTTAATGAGTTAACAAGACGAACAACAGAAAGTGTCACTGAAATCATTTCATTAAGGGATGTGAACATCTAAAGAATCGCCCACTTGGATTATCTTCTTTTCGTATTTGAGGGGATATTTTTTAATTCATGGCCTACTGCTCCTGTGAAAGAAAGAGATTTCCCAGATGCATCCCTACTGTGAGCAATAGAAAATAGAAAAATCTAATTTGTGATTTGTAGAAAAAATAATATTTGGTGAAATTCAGGCCCAGTTTTACTAAGGTCTTGTGTTGTACTTCTGTGATGAAAGTTGCTGCAAGGCAGAGCAAGTCCTTATCTGTGATTTATTAAACCATGCAAAGCTACTTTGTGTGGCTTTGTGTGGTTTAGTAAACGCAAAGTAATGCACCACAGCTAGTAGTGCCACCTTGCATCACATTGTGCCAAGGAAGCGTTCCATGGGCGGAGAATGGGTTTTCCCATGTATCCACCCATGAATTTTGATGCAATCTCAGATTTACTAATATCAGTAAAACTGATATTGTGATGAAATGATGCGCCTCCCAGACCCAGGCAGAACGAGGAGAATTATCTTTATTTCTCCTTTTTACTTCCCTTTTCTATGTGTGACACATTCCACTTTAAACACAGTAAGAGGAAATTGCCTCTAAGGATTTATCTTGTGCAGGAGGGTATTCCTTCCTGCATTAAAACAATCCTGCTTGTAATGCAGACACCATTGTAGCAAGGCACCAGGGAGCAGTCGTTTGCACCAGGCAACCTCAAGATCCCCAGAAAAAGGAATGAGCAGAAGTTTGCCTTATCTTAGTAAATATGGCTCATTTCTGCTTTCTTCATTTCACGCAGTGCAGCAACTTTGCTTGCAGTCCTGCATTGTGTTAAATGTTATTAAATATGCCCCTCAATGTATGTCACTATCAAAGCTAGTTGTGTGCATTAGCATGTGTGGTAATATGCAGAAATGCTTGACCCTGCAATGCACTCCAGCAGTACAATAAATAAACATTCAACTGTAAAGTTATTTATTGATGGCTATTCAGGATAAACATTCCAATTGAAAGTTAGAAGAAAACCAGGGTCATATTATCAAGAAAGGGCGATACATTATCGCCGCTTTTATCGGCAGGAAACTGCTGCTAAAGCGGCGATAATGGGCTTGATAATATTCCCTTGTGAATTCCCATAGCAGCCCAGGTTCTGGTGTTAACTTGGGCTGCTATGGGAATTCACAAGGGCATATTATCAAACCCATTATCGCCGCTTTAGCTGCAGTTTGCTGCCGGTAAAAGCAGCAATATTGTATCGCCCTTTATTGATAATATGGCCCTTAGTTATTTGTTTCCATCATGTAAAATAAGATTTTGTCTGTGCAAGAGTTGGCTTTTGACACTGCACCCTGGCTCTACATTTTGCTGTGTTATAGCACACTGTAATACAAGATAAGAGTAGAGTAGTGACACCATTTGCCTATTACATGTGAGCAGTGACGTCACAATTGGAGTGCAATAAGATAATAAGACAATTGTGAACAGCTTTTTATAAAAGGATTGCAAGCTTTTTTATAATCTAAATAGGGTAGATGACACCTACATACAATGTTGTATCAAGCTATATATAGGCTACAATAGCTATATGTGGTTTGTCCTTTATAATGGCAGAAAGTGAAGCGTTTTTTTCTGGGAAATAGTCTGTGGAGGTCATTCATTTGAGCTGTCATTGCAGTGTTTAGTAAAGTAAAGTTTTTTTGCTTTCCTTCACAGTGATGACCCTTACAAAAATTGATTTAAAATAAAATATGAAGAAAAACAGCAAATAAAATTCACATCTCTTTTTTTTAATATATTTTTTTAGTTGAATAGGTATATGTCTCTTAAAGCAGATTCTCATGCCATTCCCATGACGTTCACAAGCTTGTCACTGCCGACCGTAATACACCTAATTCCAGCCAGCAGAATTGCAAAGAACAATAGCGCGTATGTGTAAAACTGCCTTTTTTCTGCTGTTTAAGCTCTTATATAAAAAGGACCCCATCACCGCCAAAGACAACCTCCACGAAGGAATGAAGGCCATCGCCGACTGGATGAAGACCAGCCGTCTGAAGCTGAACTTGTACAAGTCGGAGGTACTCATCCTCGGCTCAAACCCTTCAGCCTGGGACGATTCCTGGTGGCCGACGGCACTGGGGGCAGCCCCGACATCCACTGACCACACACGCAACCTGGGAATCATCCTCGACTCAATGCTCTCAATGACCAAGCAAGTCAACACCGTCTCCTCCTCCTGCTTCAACACCCTTCGCATGCTCCGCAAGATCTACAGATGGATCCCGACAGATACAAGAAAGACAGTCACCCAGGCCGTCGTCAGCAGCAGACTCGACTACGGAAACACCCTCTACGCGGGAGCCCCGACCAAGCTCATCAAACGACTACAATGCATCCAAAACAACTCAGCACGACTAATCCTTGATGTACCATGCCACGGCCACTTCACCCCCACCTGTGAAACCTGCACTGGCTCCCGATCAATAAGAGGATATCCTTCAAGCTCCTCACCCACACACACAAGGCACTCCACAAGACCGGCTCAGCCTACCTCAACAGATGGCTCACCTTCTACATCCCCAACCGCCAGCTATGCTCTGCCGTCGTCTTACTCGCCACCGTCCCGTGCATCCAAAGAACAACCGCCGGTGGGAGATCCTTCTCCCACCTCGCCACCAAGACATGAAACACCCTCCCACTGAGCCAACGACAGACCCAAGACCTGCTGACCTTCAGGAGGATACTGAAGACCTGGCTGTTCGATCAGTAGCGCCTCCACCCCCAGTGCCTTGAGACCCTCACGGGTATGTAGCGCACCTTACAAATGATTGATTGAGGGATTGATTGTCACAGTCTCAGTGAATCAAGGTGTAATTCATTCGATTCAGAAGTGGTCAATTAGTACCTGTCGCAAAATGCAATGCAGTGCGAGCTACGAAATTCGTTTTATTAATTAAATTGTTTACTTACCTGCAATTATCCATATGCCAGTTTTTAGCAACCTCCGCCCTGCCCCTCCCCCTTCCCGCCCTCCTGCCCCACCGTAACTCCCTCCACGAGCCGTCGCTGCCTTCAAGCATGCACACTGACATGCAGACTTTGAGTTATCAATAGCAGGGTACCTGCTGCCAGCACCTCGGCCGGGCCGATGTCCCTTACATTGCTCAGGATCCATGTGCTGTTTGCTGCTAAAGCTCTGCTCATACGGACCTCCCTGACCTCCTCCTCCCTTACTGCTGATAAGAGCGCTTCCTACATACGCAATTTACAGCGTGTGATAGGCTGCAACGGTGGAGCAGTGCTATACATCATTCTTGTGACCTCCTCACAGTCTACCTTCTGCTTTTGCATTAGTGGTCCTGCGCCAGAGCACTAGGTAGCCAAGTGATCACATATACAACAGTCATAGGGATTTGTAGGAGTGGGTGCTGCCGCCAGGGCTGAACTGGCCATAGCGGGCATCTGGAAATTTCCCAGGAGGGAAAGTTGTAGCAGTGGGGACTGTTTTTATTACTGGGGCCTGGTTCTGCAAAGTGCTGCTATATCGGCCCCAAGTAACAAGAACCACAGGTGAGCTGGTCCATCAAAATTGCTTGGACTACTTTGTATTCCCAGTCCGGGCCTGGCTACCACCTTGATAAACTCTGCTCTGTGGCATTCGGTGCAGTGTTTACAGAACTCTGTGCTCCAAGTAGAGGGCTGAGTAGCAAAGCTATGTGTACACAGCCGGTGAGGCAGAGTTTACTCTCCACTCTTATATACTCCAGATTACACTTTATGAGGCCAGTTGGTGCCCCATCCGGACCAGGAGCCTTCTCACCAATGCTCTGACAAATAGCATCCTCAAATTCGGATACAGTTAATTAGATGTCTAAACTTTTATTAGTGGCCATAACGGGGTAAGTATCAGCTGAGAAATGTGCCTCACATGACTCACTAGGGATATGACAACTGAATGGGCTCATAGATTCGTTCTGCTCATTTCCGTGACAGCGGACCAGAAGGCTTTACAATTCTTCCTGTCTGCTGCTGCTAAAATGGAGGCCCATTTCTTTAGTTTTACTACCCTCCAGTGCTTCGGGTTACTAAGTTATAATGTTTTCACCAGCTAGCCACTACACAGGGAACCCAAGGATTTGTCATGAGTGCCTAACGAAGTTGTCGATTTACCTCTGAGCATATGACCAGGTACTACCTAGACCCTCTTCCCCTGCCAATATCAAGATAATATAAAAAGATTATTGGATTAGAGGGTCCTACAACCCCGGCCGTATCTATTTACATACATTTTTTAAAACAAAAATTAATATACAATATTTACACAATACGCAGAAAACCATTACAGTACATTGATTACATTGGTAGGTGCAGATGTCAGATGGCTAACCTTAACATATCTCTGATACAAAGGTATTCCTGTTCGAATCTAAACATACCATAGTCAGTAATCATATTAACAACATATTTATTTTTCTGCGTATCCCTATTGTGAGTTTACGGCAAGGTCAATAACTGACCTTGCCATAGGCAGATCCTTATCCAATTATGCCCACTCTCCATCCGGAGTGCGCATGCGCAGGGGGCCCGTTCACCATAAGGGGTACTTCCCCCCCAGGTCACTCCCGTACGCCCTGTATATTGTCTCCATAATGAGGCCATTGCAGTTATGCGCCGTTTATTTGCGCCATTGTGCATGTGTGGGGTGGCCAAGCAGCCAACTGGAAAGCGTAAAACCCCCTCCCCCGCACCCATCCAGCCAACCGGCTGTAAATGCCCCTGGTGTTCTAGGAGAGACCACTTGTCCCTCCCCCTTGGGCGGCCCCATTCAAGAATGGCGCCGCCCTCTAAGGACCTTCAATTTACTGCTCACCCAATCATGACCTTACCCTCACAGGCCTGCATAGTTTTCCCGATTATCAGGCCCCCCCAAAAAAATCCCAGAAAGGTCATGACCTGTCCCTACACCTAACTAACTAGGCCAGAAGATTTTCCCTGAAGATTTCATTCCTTACATTGGACAAATGGATGCCGTCTTTTTAAAAAGCACGACTCCCCCAGATGCCCCCATGGGCTATAGTCTGCAGGTATAAAACCCTAGCTAGCCTACCCAGCTTCTTAATAATTCTTTTTTCGAGTAGCTTAATGCCTTCACAGGTTCACTTCCCCCTCAGTGGAAACTCTGCCATCTCTTTGCTGAGGTGTACCCAGGGCTTAGACGTGTCGACCCACCCACTTCAATGAGTAGTGTTAGGACCAGCCCCCCTTTCTACCCAGGCATACCAAGTCATTCCCCCCAAGTGCAGGATAATAATGCTAGGGCTGGCTGAATCAGACAAAAATTGACATACGGTCTTGCCACAGACCATGATACTCATTGCTCGTTTAACTGTACCATTGGAAGGCTACCCAGGTAGTGCCCCACAGGCCCCAATGTATCCCATAAGCATATCATGGAAATCCGTGAACCACCTACACCTGACCACTATGTTCTGGGATAGGTTCTGTGTAAGATTCTGCCCCTACTATGGAGCATCCCAACAACGCACAGTGTCTGCTATGATGCCACCTTCGAGCACAGGTGCCGTAATGACAGAATACCACTTAACGACAAGGGGTGTTGAGGTGTTGTATCTTCCCGTTACCCCTGGATTTGGTCAAGCTGGAATCGGCCAACACATGTAAGGCAGAGTACTGCTAAAAATTACCCCGGCTGACGACTACAACTGGTTGACACACCTATACTCAACCAATATCGTGCATGGGCTGCACCATCTCACCTATGCCTGCTGGCACCTCTTGAGCTTCTCTATTGATCCCCCATCACACTTGATGCCGTTGCTTGCCAGTCACGTTCCGGATCTTCTGGTCCCATTGCCTGCCCACATCTTGTAGTCATTTTGGTGTGGAGCGCCCTCCATGCATCGCAGTCATGGATCCAGCCATATAAAAATGAAAATCAAACACAGACGATTAGTGCTTTTAGTCTTTGGATAAAAGATACAATGTGATACAATGTGTGACAAATCACAGATGTAAGATAACATGTTGTAGATGATTCTAGGACTCTAGTAAATATTCCCGATTTTATGCCCATATGTGGTTATATCAAATCATACCATATACAGGCATAAGAATCATACCCATATTAAGACATAGCCAATGCAGTCCAAATACGGCAAGGCTACTCCCATAGACTCCTAGAAAGCACAACGTGTTCTTAAACAAACCAAGCCTCCAGCAGCCCGGGAATTCCCCCTGCTTCTGTATTGATTTGTCCTAGAACTCCTGGAGTCCTGAAAGAACTGCGAGTTCTTAGTGACGTCTTATGTCCAACCTTATGTCAAACTCGGCACCTTCCAGGTGTAAATATACCAGCATCTGCCTTAAGCAACACTCAGTGGTTTGGAGCAGATCGGCTATCTACTTGCCCGACGCCCTGCTGATGCGAGTGCCGAAGGAAGCCGACCCTCCCTTCTTATGCACTGAGAGAGACGCTGTCCTTTCTCCTGCCGAGAAATCCAGCTCCAGTGTTTTCTGGTCACCCTTGCGGGTTGCTGGGAAATCGAGTCCTGAGAGAGAGATGCAAGATCTACTTCATTCTATAACCAAGGTACGGAGCTGATTAGACCCACTGAGAATTATTGATTCAGATTCTAGGCAAAAACTATAACTCATCTACTCCTTCCCTGTACTAGGCTTAGGTTAGGTACACTGGGGTAGGCGTATCTTAGAAACACCAGTTGAGTACGTTTAGTCATTATTTTATCGTTGTATGTATTTTATCCATTTTGAGTATCTTATGGCTTAGAAACAATATAAATGCTTTTACAGTATTATTTCATAATACTCATTTTTCTGTACGCACTTTACTTTATGACAAGTATTGCAATTGTAGCAATTCACTTCTCTTGCATGAGAAAGTAGACTGCTCAAAAATATCCACTTTTATTGAAAACGCCTGTCTCTCTATTTCTCTGTACTACTGGTGAAACTAATCATGCACGATTGACTGAGTGAAATAGCTATCTATTGTTTCTGCGATTCTGGAGATATACTCCTTATTCTGGGGGAGCAAAGTTGTCATGTTTCTGCGGTTGTCAGAAACTAATCCCTTCTTGTCTATTCAGGAAAGTTAATACCTTCCTGTTCACTCAAGTAAGTTTCTAGTGACCTCTGAGCTAGCTGGCATTCATAATTAAGTCTAACATATTCAATAGAGACCTAGTCGACCTCAGTCCTACGTCTACACTATCGTTTATGTTATTCCAATGCGCAGAGCCTATTGGGAATATAGGAACTACACTACATGGCACCCAACATTCGGTAAGGCGATAATTTAACGCTAGATACTAGAGTAACTCAGTCGTGCTTTTCACACAGACCCCTTTTTTCCTGCAAAAACTCCGATAGACGTCTGGAGTGGGTAAAAAGGTTAATATCCGCAAGAACTTAGTAGGAAAAGATATCTATGTAATAGTTTTTGGTTTAATCAACGTTGAAGGATGCAGTGTTCTAAAATATTGTGCACCTAATCTTTGCTTCCTTGAAACTTGCTCTGAAAACTTTCATTAAAACAAAGTCAACTAACAGCGACAACAACGAAACCGGTGGAGCTGCAGTAGATGCAAATCAACCGAGTTTTGACGTTACAGGGTTTAATAAAAATGACCTGGATGCGAAAAACATCCCAGTAAATGTAAGGAAGAGTGAACTATAAAACTTATAGAAAATGGTGTATCATCGAGAGGTGGTACAGTCATATTTGTGGTAGAGGCACATGAATGTCGGCAGACAGAGGTATTCTATTCATGGATACATTTTCCAGCAGCAAATGCTGTAACACACGAGTTCCACTACTACAAAGCAGGGGAACTACCAGCGGAATACGTCCCTTTCGATGACATTGAAATTCCACTAACTTACCAAGAGCATCAGCTCTGGTTTAATGGCGCCCTAAAACATCAAAATCACATTACCAGGCTCGGTCCACTAGGTAGACCAAGAGCCACATGGCCGGTTCTAGCCAGCTATACACCACATCTGGACATTGAAGAAATGTCAGACGGAGAACTTTTGGTTCAACTAAAACAACTAATTAAAATACATAGACAATTGGTGCAATATGTCATGCGGACTTTAACAGCTCAACCAGCAATAAAAATTCCACAGAACACCCCTCACCAGGGGAACACAAATAAAATCACACCAAAGACCATACAATCAGTCATTGGTAAATTACCCGCAAAACGGGAACAAATTCAGTTCTGGTTAGCTCAAAAAATTACTCAAATAGAGGCAGTATTTCCTGATACTACCCCTCATGAAAAACACAGAATTCTGACTTTCTGCCTACCAATGGGGATTCCACCACATGTGGAAGACTGTGACACTTGGGGAATAGTCTTTGCTTCAATCTACACAAAAACTCATAGTGTTCCGTCTATGGCGGTTATACCAGACGTACTAAGACAGATTCAAAATGAATACGGTCCAGAACCTGCTTTAAATCTAGGAATGAAATTACTGAAAGACTTTAGGCAAGTCTCAGCTATACTACTAGCAACATAAAAGGAGAAGCAGCATCTGTGGCAATCCGCCAGAAATTAAAAGAAACAGATATAGCAGAACAACCTTTTGAACTTGCCAGAATAATTGAAAAATCCTATGAAGAATGAGGTAGAGACTGTTTAGGTGGCAAACCACTAAACCACAACTAACAGAAAATCCTGAAAAGATTTCATTAAAATAACTTAATAACTCCTAAAAAGAAGTGGGAGGGTAATAAGCAAACCACTTCCAGAGAACAACAGTTTCAGACCAGAGGAAGGTCTCCCCAACGGAGAGATAGATCTCCAGACGGGGGGGGGGGGCAAGTCTCCACAACGGGAGCCCTCTGAAAAAAGATATAACCTTAGGAATAGGGAAAATTTGAGAAAACCGGACAGATATCAAGATATTGATACACGTCCCTCTCGATCTCTACAGACTTCCTCACAGAAATCGGAAAGAAGAGGACGGTCAGAACATAAAGAAGAGCGCGTCAAGTCCAAAGACAAAGAACCTGCTCATCAAAGTAAAAAATTACAGTTTCCCAAAAAGAAGGTAACCAATATGAAAGTAAAACATGCCGAGGATTCTGAGGACACAACTCAAGAACGGAGAATGGGCCCAGACAATGCTAGACAGCGCAGCAGAAGTGACCATAGCTCGTAAGATCCTGATGAATCTTCTGGAGACAGTGGACACAAATGAATACATTCAAGTGAAAACTGCAGACACCAGAGTCAGTGTGCCTCATAAATTATATGAAATAACATTACATATAGAGGGGTACAAAACTAGGAAAATAAGACGTCTCTTCTGGCAGAACCTATCTAAAGGTTATGATATCCTTCTAGCAGAAAAGGACTGGCTACCAGAGTTTGTCAGGGAGTGCCCACATGGCGAAGAAATGATTATGCCTGCCTTCTCAAATCACATTCCAAATCATAAAAATACACATATGCTAGAAAATGGGCAGTGGCCCAAGCCCCTGCATTATATAAAAATCATGTAGGATGGGATGAGGATTCTCCTCACCATAAAATTCAGTTAAAAAATCAACATACTGCACAGAGACAGTATCCTGTTAAGCAAGATGCTAAAAAACAAGTCAGGGAGATCTTAGATCAACTTGAGTACCAAGGGGTGATTGAAACATGCACCTCACAAATGAACAATCCTTTGTTTCCTGTATCCAAACCAGACAATTCATATCGTCTAGTATTGGACTACAGACACTTAAACTCCTGTTGCAAAACATTTGCAGTACAAAATTCACACAGTGCAGCACTGATGAATAACATTGTGCGCAAAAATATAAAATGACATTAGATATTTCAAATGGTTTCTTCTGTCAAAACAAGCACCAGAAAGCATGTATTTGACCGCTTTCTCCAGTATGGGGGCCCAAAAGCAATTTTGTCGTCTCCCACTGGGATTCAAGAACAGCCCAGGATTATTTTCATCCAGAGTAACAGAGTTACTACAAATATATGATGATGAGGCATTATCCTATGTCGACGACATCTATCTAACAAACGATGACCTGGAGACACACTTGAAAAGAGTGAACACCATAATACATGGGTTCGCATCTGAAGGGTACAAATTTAACTTTAAAAAGTCACAAATTGCCCACCTCACCTCTATTTTTAGGATATGAGTTATCAAGTGAAGGCAAAAGCCTAGCAGAAAACTTCTTAGAGAAGTGTGTTACTCCAAGCCCCAAAAACGCCGAAAAACTTACAAACAATTCTAGGTTTCCTGAATTTTGGAACAACTTACATCCTAAATTATGCAGAGAGGGTTAAACCACTCTACGAACTAATAAAACCTGATTTAAAATCAATTAATTGGATTCAGAAACACACCGAAATTTTAAGATCCTTACAAAAAGATATGTTAACTAAGACAAAACTGCAAACACGCTCGAACGAACGCAGCCTTGTAATCCGAGTCATCCCAGGAAGATGCAGATTTACATACCTGACCTCTAATGAGGGAGAAACGGTACCAATAGCTTTCAAATCATACTTGTACACACAAGCTGAAATGAAATTCAGTTGCACTGAAAAAATTCTAACGGCGGTACAAACTGCTGTAGCAAAAGAAAGAGCCCTGGCACAAGGTAAACGCATAATAATCATTACACCGATACCTGCACTAGAAGTAGTAACAAGAGCAAGCATTCCGAATGCTAAAGCATTACATCCGAGATGGATACAATGGGTTAATTCTTTTGCTGCATAGACGTAGTTTACAAATTTGATCTTAACTTGAAAACACAAGAATTCCTCCAATACGAATACGAATGTCCTCTGCCAACTAAAATTCTACCTCTGGAACAGTACATCTGTGTAATCTACAGAGACAGATTTGCACAACACTATGTTGTGGATAAAAAAGCATATAGTGCTGCGTGCGCAATTGTAAAAGGTCGCTGGTGCATAGGTACATTTAGACCGTTAATCACTAAAACTGAATCGCTCAGAAACTGTACAGCTCAGCGAACTGAACTACATGCTTTTAAGATGGCGCTTGAAAATACAGATCGCAAATTCCCCACACTAATAGTGTGCGATTCACATTACTGCGTCGAATCTTACAATAATTACTTGCAGACCTGGATTGAAAATGTTTACAAAAATGAAAGAGGTTGCACAATAAAGCATAAAATGCTTTGGGAACAAGTAGTTCTTTTACAGAAAGAACTACGAAAGACTTGCGTGATACATACGCAGAGTCTTCCACGTGATGGTGTTCACGTTGCAGGGAATTCATTGGCTAATAAAGCCACAGTGGCAACTGGTCAACCGGCTTCCGTAGCTACAAAAAAGCTTTCTAAAAAACAAATAGATGGTGAAACGCTATGTAAGCGTTTTCACACTTCGTCCTTAAGTAACTTTATCATAAGTATCAAAACAGTCATTGACAGTAGCACAATAAGCGTTTTATTTACGCGTCAAATAGTTAAACAGTTTCAAAATACTTGGCAGTAGATAACAAAGTGTGCAGGGCGTGGTCTTTGGAGTTTCGGGAAATCAGTCTTCAGTTTCTCTCTCTTTCTCTAGATCACTCTTCCCCGCTGGACACTCGTACCGACGTCTCCCAAAAGGGAAACAGAGGAACACTACGTCAGGAACTGTATATAGTCTTAAAGCTCTATGCGTACACCCGTCACCAAGAACTTGGGGTCACCGAGACTTGTGGTATCTTTATTTAGCAGGTAGGGTCTTGATAGAGAGGAATGGGGGAAAGGAAAATGAAAGCGTGTTTCGCATGCAGCTTGCACCACTTTTATTTATGCCACAAGCCCAACAGTCCTGTGCCCTCCAACCTCCTCCTCCACCGTTCTCCCAGTGTTACTTGCCTAGGGCTACGGTCCCCGGTGACTGTAGCAATGGGTATCGCGGTGTCCTGTTGCTTGGAGGGACAGCCGAATACGAGCGCGGTGTGTGTTGGGGAAACCTCCTGTGGGTCAGCTCCACCGCTCCGCTTTGCCTCCTCCGTGTCTCCAGTGCCTGCACTATCCACTCTGGCTCCACACGTTCCGTCTTCCGATGCACTGTCCTGCGTAGCTACGCTTCCTCTTCTGCTGCCGTCTGTCACAGATTCACCTCTTCCGGATCTCCAATCACCCGTCGGCCCACAACTGAGCCAACGGCTCTCCTTTAGCTTCTGCCCGGGCCCCTGCTCCTCCTTTACGCCACAGACTAGACCGCTCAACTCCTCTGATTGGAGGGGACCACTGGACGCCATCTTGAAGTTCCCGGCAGCTCGGGTGATAGGATGCTCTCTATCACATTGCCTCTCTTCTGGAGATGGACGATCGGGCCATTCAGCTGTCGGAAATCTGGAGACATACTCTACATTCCCTTGGAACTTTCCTGCATATGCAGAGTCTGAAATGAAAAAGGCTGTAAGGCTAAAAACCATCTTAGTACTTTAGCATTGGTTTCCTTATTGGTTGCTAACCAAGTTAGGGGAGCATGATCTGTAACTAAAAAGAAAGTCCTCCCCAACAAATAGTAATGTAAAGATTCCATGGGCCACTTGATGGCCAAAATTCCTTTTCCATGGTGGCATAGCGTGTCTCCCTCGGGAATAGTTTGCGACTCAGAAACAGCACTGGTTTAAGCAGTCCTTGATTATCTGGTTGGGATAATACAGCTCCCAGTCCTTTATCTGAGGCATCTGTTTGCAACACAAATGTCTTTTTGTACTCGGGACAAGTCAAAATCGGGGTTTTGCAGAGTACAGTCTTTAGGGCTTCAAAGCTTTTCTCTTGCGTTGAACCCCACCCGATTTTTGCCCTTGAAGGTTTTCCTCTCAACAAATCCGTGAGGGGGCTGGCCACGTCAGATAATTGAGGAATGAATCTTCAATAGTACCCGACTAACCCTAGGAAGGCTCGTACCTCTTTCCTGGTGGTTGGTCTGGAAATATCTTTAATAGCTTCCAGTTTGTCAATTTGGGGTTTTAGGGTTCCTTCACTGATGGTGTAACCTAAATTGTTTATTTGATGGGTGCCCAGAGTCGTCTTCTTTGGATTCATAGTTAATCCAGCCTGAGTCAAGGTCTCAAATACATTCTGTAGGTGTTCTAGATGGGTTTTCCAATCAGGGCTATACACAACAATGTAATCTAGGTAAGCAACGGCATAATTTTGATGAGTTTTTAGTAAAATGTCCATTAGTCTCTGAAAGGTGGCCGGTGCTCCATGTAGCCCAAATGGCATCACTTTGAATTGGTACAACCCTGAGGGTGTAGAGAAGGCTGTCTTCTCTTGAGCTGCCTCTGTCAGGGGTATTTGCCAATATCTCTTGGTCAAGTCAATGGTGGACATCACCCTATCCTCCCCAAGTTTCTCAATTAGCTAGTTCACTCTAGGCATTGGATAATTGACAAATTTGGAATTGGCATTCACTTGGCAAAAGTCAATGCAGAAACGGATACTGCTGGAGTTCTGGACTTTTTGGTTCCGTCCAGAGGTGTCAGGGAACAACACCCAAAGACCCCGGAGTTCCACCTGCCTTGGTGCACAAATGAACAGAAACACGGGCTTCTCGATGGTGGCGTCAAAGACCAAAGGTTTATTACTGCAGGGACACAGAAGTCACAGAAACTACGCATGGGCAGTAACTAGGAGCCTGTTCAAATTGTACAAAGAGGGTTGCTCCTTATATACTAAATTTTGGCCTTCAGGCGAATTCTTCACATGTTAGTACATTCCCAAACCTTTGTGTCCTAAACAATAAATATTTGGTGTTGCACAGGAATCGTCGACAATATCTGATGTCAAAACATTACGAACGAGGGGTTCCCACTTTTCCATCATAATCTCATGCCAACTTTTCATTCAAGACCCGGACCGCCTCATCGTAAATTTCGTTACCTCCCCCTAATAAAGGCCCAGAAGGAAAGGAGCAGAGCCAGGTGCAGAAGATAGAAAAGCAGGATAAAGGATGTTTGTGGGTTGTAAATGGGCAAGGCTACCGGCTTCGGCCGCCTAATCGTGATCAGGACAATGGACACGAAGACCAGTTTAGCAGGACTGGCCTCGGGCAGAGGAGGCAGTCTTTGTTGAGTCATGCAGCTACAGCGTGATCTGGTTTAAGGTGCACGTGTCATGAAAAGAGGTGAATCTCCGGCTAAGGCTACGTGTCCTTAATCGAAATGAAGTGATCAGAGGTTATTGCGTATGTGAGGGCAAGAAACACAAAATGGCGGCCATGATCTAAGATGGATGCCGTGGGTAGATCGGAAATGTGTCTGTTACAGGAGTACTCTTGCTCGTAGCGTAGCGAAAACACCAGGATATGCTAAATGGATCATTTGCGGTTCGCTGATACCAATATTATGTATTTCCGACAATATTGAAAACACGGGTTCAAATCGTCACGGAACCTCAGACCCTCCTTTTGCCCTTACATAGGCAATTACTCAGTCTATGTCAGAGTCTAATTCTATGCTCATCAGGTCAGTGACATGCTGTTGTATCATCATCCTTTCTCGTGCCTTTTCTCCAAACGCAGGTGGTTTCCTAAAACAGGTTGCAGCACAAAGACTACACAGAGGAGGACCACACTGGATAATCAGGCAGCATGAGAAGAGGAATACTAAGATGACACCAATGACCATTAGAACCTTCCACCCCCACGCTGATATCAGAGTCCAAAACCACTCCATGAAGGACCAGTTTCCCTTGTCTACGTGAATAGAGTCGGAAATCTTGTGTAGCTTAGAGATCGCCTCATAGACTGTTGGAGCATTATTAGGAATAAAGACACAGCAGCTCGATTGGATCATTCTGCATACCCCACCTCGATCTGCAAGTATAACGTCTAGAACCATACGGTTCTGCAACGTCATGAGTCTATCCGCCTGAAGCTCAGCTGTCAAATTGCTAAGGGCACCAGCAGTTTCGGTAATAGTAGATTCAACTACCCGTGTTAGCTGACGTATGTTTCTACTATTGGCCATAGGCCCCCAGAACGGAAGGAAGCCTTTGAAGAAGTCTCCAGCTTCCTGACCAGCAGTATCTTCCTTGCTGAAGACACCTCTCGCTACTCTCGTCCTGTGATAGTCAGATGAAGCAGTGTATGTTGGGGGCAACAATCGAGCAATATAGCATGATCCTGAAAAGTCGGCAGGCAACCATGTATAAGCTCTATCTCGACAGATGAAGTAGGTACCCCTAGCAGTAAGAAAGGCAGGGGAAGAGTTAGCCGGAAACACATAAGTCTCTACGCACTCACTCCTCCCTAGCTGAGCTCTCGGATTTCTCCCATTACCTTGCAAACAGACCTGACCTCGGTGAGGTACGACCCAGATTGGAGTTGAGCTTTTACGCTTGCTTTCTCCTAAACTAAGGCGATACTCTGAAGTATTCCAACTTAAATATACTCGCAATTCGTCTCTAGGGTAAGATGGAGTATTATTGACGTCCTTGATCATGTCAATAATTCCCTGGACTAAAGCTTTGTTGGCAGGGTTATATGTAGTGGAACGTGGTGGACGTGGAGGATAGGTTTCAAGGGCATAAGCAAAGATGGTTTGAAGGGCCTGAAATGATCCATTGTAGCTGAAAGTCAAAACCAGATAGGGAATACCTTTATCCATAGTGTGAGGTATCAAGCCACACACCCAGCAGTCTGTAGTGTTAACTATCAGTTGGTGTTGGTGCAAGAGCTGTACAAAAGTGTTGTTAATGAATTCAGAGCGTCGAGCTTGCTCATGTTCAGGAAACGAGTGAAAAGAGTGTATAGAAGAAACAGTAGAAATAGCAGGATCAAGGGGAGGTACTGTAGTAACTGGCACAAAAATCAAATTTATACTGAAAACGATTCCACCCACCAACGTTATCAAAACAATCAAGAATGTAATGGCACATTGCATCAAAAAGCATTTGCTGTGAAGAATTCTATAAAGTCTGTTTCTGCGAACATAAATCACATTTTCTCGTTGCAGCGCAGGAAGCTCCATCTTCTACAATCCGCTCGCGACCACTGATGATGTGTACGTAGATGAAAATGCCTCTATCAGCCCTGGGAGTTCCCAGAACCAACAGAAAGATCGACCTTGTGTCAGACCCCCGCAGATTCAACTAGGCACACAGCCACGACCCTACGGCTACCCAGACGGCAAGGCAATTTTAAAAACAATAAAACAATAGCAAACTTCCTGCTGAAGGAAAAAGTTCAAAATTTCAAAATATCACAATGGGCAGTTGCCTGCTTTATTTGTCCATTTTACGGTTTCGTAAATTATATCTTTGCTTCGCAGGTACTGTCTGATCGGCAAATAGCGTTTCACTGGTGGCTGCTGCAGTATTCAAGTTCGCAGATGACAGAGTTCTTTCTGATGCAGGGGACAAATGTTCAGAGTTCAATGGAGTATTTTCTGAAGGAGAGTCAGAGCTTGGAGTGTCAGTGATCAATTCGGCATCGCTGAAAGGGATGAATTTTGGCGTACTTTCAAATTCGGGGGAACCAATTCCCTTCTTCAACCAGTCGTCGTAAGGAAGTGGCAAAGGTACACGTTTTACGTGGGATGCATGCACCCAATGCTTGCGGCCAGCCACACGAACTGCTGTTCTTGTTACGAGCAGGACTTGGAAGGGGCCGACAAATCTCGGCTGAAGGTTCTTCGTCCTCGCGAAATTCCTGATAACCACAAGATCTCCTGGTTTCAGCTGATGCCCTGGACTCTCCGGAGGCTTTGGCAATGCATCGAAAACCTGTTGGTGAATAAGACTCAATTTAGCAGTCAAGTCGTAAAGGTAGTCTATCAACATAGGATATTCTAGAGAACAAAACTCCTTAGGCCTCGGCACACCCCAAATATTTGCCGGACGGCCAAAAACTATCTCATAAGGGCTAAGCCCCACTCTAGAATGTACAGTTGCTCTCGTTGATAACAAAGCCAAAGGAAGTGCGTCTGGCCAGGCTAAACCTGTGGATGCTTGTATTTTAGCTAGTTTCAGCTTGAGGGTGCCATTGTAACCCTCCACTAAACCAGCAGACTGGGGATGGTTCGCACTGTGGAACTTTTGTTTAATGCCTAGGCCGGTACATACACTCTGCATAACTTTCCCTATAAACTCACTTCCGTTATCTGACCATACAATCCGTGGCATTCCAAATCTAGGGAAATATTCTTTGAGAAGAATTTTGGCAGTTGATAGGGCAGTGTTGTCCTTTAGTGGATATGCTTCGATCCATCTGGAAAAAGCACAGACTACCACCAGGACGTATTTCAAATTATTACAGCGATCCATGTGAATGAAGTCTAACTGAATCACTTCAAAGGGGCATGAAGGAGGAGCGAAGTGACCAGCTGGAGTTGGAGTTCCCTTGCCAGGATTATGCATCAGGCATACCATACAATTTTTCACCACTCTCTCTGCACACTTACTGATCCCATCATTCTTCCAGACTGGAGCCAACATCTTACAGATTCCTTTAGAACTTATATGCGCTACTCCATGCGCCATTGTCACCACTGCAAGTACATACGCATCAGGCAACATCCAACGCTGCTGTTCCGTCAAATCAATCCAACACCCATTCGAATCTAACTTGCCCGTACTTTCTTTCCATACACGTTTTTCCTCCTCAGTTGCTTCTTTCTGAATCTCTTTCACACTTTCCATAGTATCCTCACACATTCCAGAGTCAGCAATCCATCTTGCAGACGTAGCAACATACATTCTGCTCATCATGTCTCTAGCTGTCTGTTTAGCAGTTTCATCAGCAAAAGCATTCCCGCGACCAACATCATCCGTGATTGCTTTATGAGCACTGCACTTTACAATCGCAACTTCAGTCGGCAAGGTTAGAGATTCCAACAAGTCGTTAACTAGCTGACCATGTTGAATCTTAGTCCCATGGGACGTAATGAAACCTCTTTCTCTCCACAAACGGCCAAAACTATGGGCCACGCCAAATGCGTACTGACTATCTGTGAACACATTCACTCTCTTTCCCTTAGCTAAGACACACGCTCTTGTTAGAGCTATTAATTCTGCAGCTTGGGCAGAATTCTGACTCACTCTGGCAGTCTCCACAATCGTCTTCAAAGTCGTTACTGCGTAAGCAGCAGTCACATCACCATTCTCCAATTTAAAGCATGACCCGTCCACATACAGCGTACCATCTGGATCGGATAACGGAGTATCCTTTAAGTCAATGCGTCCTTTTGTCTCTTCCTCCGTTTTAAAACAACAATCATGTGGCTCGGAATCACTCGACTCTTGATCAATCGGCAACAGCGTTGCTGGATTCAATACATTACATCTTTTGATCTGAATATGACTCGCTAGTAACGTTAGCTCATAACCAGATAATCTCGCACTGGTAAGGTGTTGTGTCTTAGTTCGGTTCATGAGTGTATCCACTGCATGAGGAACCATGGCCACTAACATGTTGTTCATCACCAAACCAGCAGATTGTCGAATGGAAGCCGCAGCTGCTGCTGTAGCTCTCAAACAACTAGGCAACGCTCTAGCTACCGGATCTAATGTTGATGAAAAATACGCACAAGGGCGTTGTTTATCACCAAACTTCTGTGTCAGAACACTCAACGCGCAACCTTCTCTCTCATGAACATAGAGCGTGAATGGCTTACTGTAATCAGGTGTACCCAATACAGGAGCTGAACACAATGCTTTTCGTAATTCAGTAAAACTCTCCTGACATTCATCAGACCATGGCACCGGACTCGGAACATTTTTCCCAGTCAAAGCTACCAAAGGTTTTGCTAAAAGAGAAAAATTTGGGATCCACTGCCTACAGTAAGAGGTAATACCTAAAAAGGCACGTACTTCTCTCTGTGTGCGTGGAACACTCATCTGCGTAATTGCTTTTATTCTCTCTGGGGTCAACTTCCTTCCCTCCTTTGACAAGAGATGACCTAGGTAGGTCACTTCTTGGCAGCAGTATTGCATTTTCGAAGGTGACACCTTGTGATTCAAATTAGACAAATGATGCAATAACGAAATCGTAGCTGCTTTGCAAGTTTCCTTGTCATCAGCAGCCACTAAAAGATCGTCTACATACTGTACTAGAGCAGAACCTGGAGGAAGGACAAAGGAATCTAACTGGCTTTTTAATGCTTGACTGTAAATAGATGGGCTCTCACAATAGCCTTGTGGAGCGCGTTTAAATCTGAAACTTCGACCTCCTAGACAGAAGCCGAAAATATCTCTGCTTTCCTCGGCTATCGGAATGCTGAAAAAGGCATTCTTCAAGTCAATGACTGAAAACTAAGTAGCTGTAGCAGGAATCAGTGTTAACAAGGCAGTAATATCTGGAACTACAGGAGATTGCGGAACCACAATCTTATTAACTTCCCTAAGGTCGATAACAAACCTATACACTGGAGGCTTTGTAGGATCAGTTCGTTTCAGAATCGGTAGTACAGGACTGTTACAGACATTTCCTCTCGTTTCTTCAACCACACCTTTCTTAATCAAATCTTGCACAATCAATAAAAGTGCACGCTCACCTTCACTAGATATTTTGTATTGAGGAATTCTTGGAAATTTTACATTTGCTTTCAAAGTAACTACATATGGTGGTATTTCCAAAAGGCCTACATCGTTAGGACCAGTCGCCCAAAGAGAATCAGGGAGTGAACGCAGCTCTGGCGGGAGTGCATCCATTGACAAGTACATCGGAGAGGTGATATTTTTACCCAATGTAAGCTGTACTCCTTCCGGAGAACAGTACAATGTCGCATATAGTCGTTTTAACAAATCTAAACCAAGCAGATTTTCATTACAACCTGTTGTCAAAATCAGGGGTGCTTTTAATTGACACGGTCCCACAGAAATAGACAAAGGACCAGATATCGGGTTGTAAACAGGGGCGCCTGAAAAACCTACAGAGACATTTGTTGAGCCGGACAAAGGTGCGCCAGGGAGTTTCGCATGAATGATAGAACTTTTTGCGGCACCAGTATCCAACAGAAACGGTTCGACTACACCTGATGCTGCTACTGCGACATAAGGCCCACTCTGATCCACTGGAACTGATACTACTCCCTCTCTCTGTCCATGGCTGTCCTAGTACCCATTTTGCTGAAATCCCTCATCCACTTCACAATAGTCTTCAACAAGATATTGTTGAGATCTATTTTGCTGGGCAGACTGTCCATTTCGTTGATCAAAGTGATTGGAAGGACGATCATTCGTTTGTGGAGGCATAGCACCTCGTCCTCGACCTCTAGAATTCTGCACAAAACCACCACGACCTCTCTGAGCTGCTGCTGCATTATTTTGCGCTAGGATCGGACATTCATTCTTGTAGTGACCCTCTTTCTTACAGTATGCACACTGATTCCACTGATATTGAGGCCTCGATGTACTATAATCTGTCCTTTGATACGAACCCTGTTGCGTATTAGTCTGATTCATGCGAGGCGGATACGCCTGCTGCAAAAGAACTTTAGTCTTTAAGTCTTTCGTTTTCTTATCTGATTTCTCCTTTTCCTCTTTATCCCTATTTTCGTAGTACTGTGCAGTCGCAAGTATTTGCGCAGTTGTGGAAACAGCCCACGCACTCTCTGAATCCTTTAATTTGTTGCATAACTCAGGTAACAAATTATGCACAAATTTATCGACAAACAGTCTCTGTCCTCCTTCTGTGCTCATGTCCTGACCACTATGATCTACAAAAGTCTCTTCGAACCTCGTGAAAAAGTCAGAAACACTTTCGTCTTTCTTTTGCCTGCATGCGGACAACTTGTCCCAATTAACACGCAATGCGGGCATCAGAGTCTTCATTAGATCAATTATCCTACCCGGAAGATTAGCAATTAGGGGTTCAGGCTTTGCACCACCTACTTGCTGACCATCCGCGGCAGTGATAGCTGCCCAATCACCACCTAAGGCAACTTGATGATCCTCTCTACGAATTTTAGCCCACACTGGTTGCGGAACTACATTACCAAATAACATATCGATGTCTGCTAAGTTCATTATACAAGCCTCAACTGTCTGTGTTAATTCCTTATAGTATCTAGCAGGATTCTTACGCGGATCTGGCAAGGCCTGCTTCACTGCTAGCACTTCAGCTCGTTTCCACGGAATGTGTATCCACACCCTTTGGAATTGCGCTGGAGCAGCTACAATACCATTATTCTGATCAGCTTGCACAGCTTCGCGCCAAATTGGAGGAACCTCCCTCATTGGATATTGGCGACTTAGCTTCGTCTTGCTTTTCTCTAAATCTCTTGGTGAACGAAGTGATGGATCATTCCTATAACTTAAAATCAGTTCCATCGCTTCTTCTATATTATCACCCACTATCATTCCAGCAGCAAACTCTTTCTGAACCTTAATTAAATCTTCTAAATTAGATTCAACATCGTCTTCTTCTATCTCCTCACGTAACAACGAGCACATCTCGTCAAAGACGTACCGTTGCGTTGGTTCTTTCCACTGCATAAAGGTGTCTAGCACGTCTCTCGTACTATATCTCCTACTCTTCGAAATCCATCTGAGAGCCGTGGAATCTAAAATTACCCGTTCCTCAGTACTTGGAAGCTGACTACGTCTTTGAATAGAGTCAGAAGTAGGAGTCTTGATTAAAGTTTTATAGAAAGGAGACAGCATGTTAGATACAGAATCAGTGATTCTCCGACGAACAGAAAGTGGAGTCAACACACTCGCAGACGCAGAGAACACAGTAGAGGTAGGAACAGATAACGGAACAGTAGAAGTATCGAGAAAGATAGTTTGTGGAACAGTAGGTGCAAGCGAGACAGATACAGGTATAGAAGTCGGCAATCCAGGAGGAGGAGGAGCCGTAGGAACATTTACATTGACCACAGGAGGTACAGGAGCTTGATTCTGAGGGACAGGAGCAGGAACACCAGGTTGTCCAGCAACCGGCAATTGTACATTCGGTAAAGGTGGAGCCGTAGCACCTTGTGCATACGGTGGAGGTGACCGTAACAAATAAGACAGCAGAGGATCGTTTTCAGGGTCCTCTAGTATCTTAGCTGCTTTCGATGGCAAGGCAGGATAGCACTTGTCAATCGCTAAATTATGCTCTCTAATGGCCACCTCTATGGCCTTCTCTGACTCATTAACTTGCAACTGCTTAGCCGCTTGCTCCAGAGTCAACTCTTCTTGCTCTTTTTGTTCTTTCTTTAACCTTTTCATTTCTCTCTGTTTGGATTCTTTTCGCCAGTAACGGAAAGAATCAAACATTGCCGGCCGGGCTTTCTTCCTAAACAATTTCGCTTCTAAATTGTCGAGAATTTCGGGTTCAAAACTACCATGCAGTGGCCAACTAAGGACACCATCTTTCTCAGTATATCGGACCCACACCTCATTATAAGATATAGGACCCACACCATGTTTACAATACAAGTCATATAGGGGAGTCCCAATCGGAGGAACCAGACATGAGTCCTCCAATCGTGAGTCACTGTTGCAACCGAAACATGACAACATACAGTTTTTCCGACTTACCATTTTTCAGTCCGGAACACAAAACAAACAAAACACGAAACAGATATGTGCACTTGAACCAAGAACTTAGGCCTACCAAAACGAACTGATGTATCGATACCCAAACTAAACCAAATAGATTATCGTAACCAGAACAACCAGTGATAATCTTACGAAACCAAACCAAACCAAGAACCAAAAAAGATTTTAACAACCCTCACGAAGTAACCAGCTAGCTATCACTAAATACTTAACTGAGGCACTGAAGACGTCACCAAGGAGAAACCCGTCACGTTTCGCTGTACTAAGGACTGCACCTCGGGTCCAAGACAGGGCGACGGTCAAGGCAACGGCCCACTGCAGCCGTCCTGAACGGGAACCCTCGTGGAAGAGAACTTCGGGCCACTTTTGCGATATGCCGGGATCGATGAAGTGGGGCGCCTCCCTCAGGAATCTTCACACGAAGCTTCTCGAACTCTTCAGGCTTTTGGACCGGTACCGAATGACGTCGCCCCACGTTGGGCGCCAATTGGAGTTCTGGACTTTTTGGTTCCGTCCAGAGGTGTCAGGGAACAACACCCAAAGACCCCGGAGTTCCACCTGCCTTGGTGCACAAATGAACAGAAACACGGGCTTCTCGATGGTGGCGTCAAAGACCAAAGGTTTATTACTGCAGGGACACAGAAGTCACAGAAACTACGCATGGGCAGTAACTAGGAGCCTGTTCAAATTGTACAAAGAGGGTTGCCCCTTATATACTAAATTTTGGCCTTCAGGCGAATTCTTCACATGTTAGTACATTCCCAAACCTTTGTGTCCTAAACAATAAATATTTGGTGTTGCACAGGAATCGTCGACAATATCTGATGTCAAAACATTACGAACGAGGGGTTCCCACTTTTCCATCATAATCTCATGCCAACTTTTCATTCAAGACCCGGACCGCCTCATCGTAAATTTCGTTACCTCCCCCTAATAAAGGCCCAGAAGGAAAGGAGCAGAGCCAGGTGCAGAAGATAGAAAAGCAGGATAAAGGATGTTTGTGGGTTGTAAATGGGCAAGGCTACCGGCTTCGGCCGCCTAATCGTGATCAGGACAATGGACACGAAGACCAGTTTAGCAGGACTGGCCTCGGGCAGAGGAGGCAGTCTTTGTTGAGTCATGCAGCTACAGCGTGATCTGGTTTAAGGTGCACGTGTCATGAAAAGAGGTGAATCTCCGGCTAAGGCTACGTGTCCTTAATCGAAATGAAGTGATCAGAGGTTATTGCGTATGTGAGGGCAAGAAACACAAAATGGCGGCCATGATCTAAGATGGATGCCGTGGGTAGATCGGAAATGTGTCTGTTACAGGAGTACTCTTGCTCGTAGCGTAGCGAAAACACCAGGATATGCTAAATGGATCATTTGCGGTTCGCTGATACCAATATTATGTATTTCCGACAATATTGAAAACACGGGTTCAAATCGTCACGGAACCTCAGACCCTCCTTTTGCCCTTACATAGGCAATTACTCAGTCTATGTCAGAGTCTAATTCTATGCTCATCAGGTCAGTGACATGCTGTTGTATCATCATCCTTTCTCGTGCCTTTTCTCCAAACGCAGGTGGTTTCCTAAAACAGGTTGCAGCACAAAGACTACACAGAGCAGGACCACACTGGATAATCAGGCAGCATGAGAAGAGGAATACTAAGATGACACCAATGACCATTAGAACCTTCCACCCCCACGCTGATATCAGAGTCCAAAACCACTCCATGAAGGACCAGTTTCCCTTGTCTACGTGAATAGAGTCGGAAATCTTGTGTAGCTTAGAGATCGCCTCATAGACTGTTGGAGCATTATTAGGAATAAAGACACAGCAGCTCGATTGGATCATTCTGCATACCCCACCTCGATCTGCAAGTATAACGTCTAGAACCATACGGTTCTGCAACGTCATGAGTCTATCCGCCTGAAGCTCAGCTGTCAAATTGCTAAGGGCACCAGCAGTTTCGGTAATAGTAGATTCAACTACCCGTGTTAGCTGACGTATGTTTCTACTATTGGCCATAGGCCCCCAGAACGGAAGGAAGCCTTTGAAGAAGTCTCCAGCTTCCTGACCAGCAGTATCTTCCTTGCTGAAGACACCTCTCGCTACTCTCGTCCTGTGATAGTCAGATGAAGCAGTGTATGTTGGGGGCAACAATCGAGCAATATAGCATGATCCTGAAAAGTCGGCAGGCAACCATGTATAAGCTCTATCTCGACAGATGAAGTAGGTACCCCTAGCAGTAAGAAAGGCAGGGGAAGAGTTAGCCGGAAACACATAAGTCTCTACGCACTCACTCCTCCCTAGCTGAGCTCTCGGATTTCTCCCATTACCTTGCAAACAGACCTGACCTCGGTGAGGTACGACCCAGATTGGAGTTGAGCTTTTACGCTTGCTTTCTCCTAAACTAAGGCGATACTCTGAAGTATTCCAACTTAAATATACTCGCAATTCGTCTCTAGGGTAAGATGGAGTATTATTGACGTCCTTGATCATGTCAATAATTCCCTGGACTAAAGCTTTGTTGGCAGGGTTATATTTAGTGGAACGTGGTGGACGTGGAGGATAGGTTTCAAGGGCATAAGCAAAGATGGTTTGAAGGGCCTGAAATGATCCATTGTAGCTGAAAGTCAAAACCAGATAGGGAATACCTTTATCCATAGTGTGAGGTATCAAGCCACACACCCAGCAGTCTGTAGTGTTAACTATCAGTTGGTGTTGGTGCAAGAGCTGTACAAAAGTGTTGTTAATGAATTCAGAGCGTCGAGCTTGCTCATGTTCAGGAAACGAGTGAAAAGAGTGTATAGAAGAAACAGTAGAAATAGCAGGATCAAGGGGAGGTACTGTAGTAACTGGCACAAAAATCAAATTTATACTGAAAACGATTCCACCCACCAACGTTATCAAAACAATCAAGAATGTAATGGCACATTGCATCAAAAAGCATTTGCTGTGAAGAATTCTATAAAGTCTGTTTCTGCGAACATAAATCACATTTTCTCGTTGCAGCGCAGGAAGCTCCATCTTCTACAATCCGCTCGCGACCACTGATGATGTGTACGTAGATGAAAATGCCTCTATCAGCCCTGGGAGTTCCCAGAACCAACAGAAAGATCGACCTTGTGTCAGACCCCCGCAGATTCAACTAGGCACACAGCCACGACCCTACGGCTACCCAGACGGCAAGGCAATTTTAAAAACAATAAAACAATAGCAAACTTCCTGGCTGAAGGAAAAAGTTCAAAATTTCAAAATATCACAATGGGCAGTTGCCTGCTTTATTTGTCCATTTTACGGTTTCGTAAATTATATCTTTGCTTCGCAGGTACTGTCTGATCGGCAAATAGCGTTTCACTGGTGGCTGCTGCAGTATTCAAGTTCGCAGATGACAGAGTTCTTTCTGATGCAGGGGACAAATGTTCAGAGTTCAATGGAGTATTTTCTGAAGGAGAGTCAGAGCTTGGAGTGTCAGTGATCAATTCGGCATCGCTGAAAGGGATGAATTTTGGCGTACTTTCAAATTCGGGGGAACCAATTCCCTTCTTCAACCAGTCGTCGTAAGGAAGTGGCAAAGGTACACGTTTTACGTGGGATGCATGCACCCAATGCTTGCGGCCAGCCACATGAACTGCTGTTCTTGTTACGAGCAGGACTTGGAAGGGGCCGACAAATCTCGGCTGAAGGTTCTTCGTCCTCGCGAAATTCCTGATAACCACAAGATCTCCTGGTTTCAGCTGATGCCCTGGACTCTCCGGAGGCTTTGGCAATGCATCGAAAACCTGTTGGTGAATAAGACTCAATTTAGCAGTCAAGTCGTAAAGGTAGTCTATCAACATAGGATATTCTAGAGAACAAAACTCCTTAGGCCTCGGCACACCCCAAATATTTGCCGGACGGCCAAAAACTATCTCATAAGGGCTAAGCCCCACTCTAGAATGTACAGTTGCTCTCGTTGATAACAAAGCCAAAGGAAGTGCGTCTGGCCAGGCTAAACCTGTGGATGCTTGTATTTTAGCTAGTTTCAGCTTGAGGGTGCCATTGTAACCCTCCACTAAACCAGCAGACTGGGGATGGTTCGCACTGTGGAACTTTTGTTTAATGCCTAGGCCGGTACATACACTCTGCATAACTTTCCCTATAAACTCACTTCCGTTATCTGACCATACAATCCGTGGCATTCCAAATCTAGGGAAATATTCTTTGAGAAGAATTTTGGCAGTTGATAGGGCAGTGTTGTCCTTTAGTGGATATGCTTCGATCCATCTGGAAAAAGCACAGACTACCACCAGGACGTATTTCAAATTATTACAGCGATCCATGTGAATGAAGTCTAACTGAATCACTTCAAAGGGGCATGAAGGAGGAGCGAAGTGACCAGCTGGAGTTGGAGTTCCCTTGCCAGGATTATGCATCAGGCATACCATACAATTTTTCACCACTCTCTCTGCACACTTACTGATCCCATCATTCTTCCAGACTGGAGCCAACATCTTACAGATTCCTTTAGAACTTATATGCGCTACTCCATGCGCCATTGTCACCACTGCAAGTACATACGCATCAGGCAACATCCAACGCTGCTGTTCCGTCAAATCAATCCAACACCCATTCGAATCTAACTTGCCCGTACTTTCTTTCCATACACGTTTTTCCTCCTCAGTTGCTTCTTTCTGAATCTCTTTCACACTTTCCATAGTATCCTCACACATTCCAGAGTCAGCAATCCATCTTGCAGACGTAGCAACATACATTCTGCTCATCATGTCTCTAGCTGTCTGTTTAGCAGTTTCATCAGCAAAAGCATTCCCGCGACCAACATCATCCGTGATTGCTTTATGAGCACTGCACTTTACAATCGCAACTTCAGTCGGCAAGGTTAGAGATTCCAACAAGTCGTTAACTAGCTGACCATGTTGAATCTTAGTCCCATGGGACGTAATGAAACCTCTTTCTCTCCACAAACGGCCAAAACTATGGGCCACGCCAAATGCGTACTGACTATCTGTGAACACATTCACTCTCTTTCCCTTAGCTAAGACACACGCTCTTGTTAGAGCTATTAATTCTGCAGCTTGGGCAGAATTCTGACTCACTCTGGCAGTCTCCACAATCGTCTTCAAAGTCGTTACTGCGTAAGCAGCAGTCACATCACCATTCTCCAATTTAAAGCATGACCCGTCCACATACAGCGTACCATCTGGATCGGATAACGGAGTATCCTTTAAGTCAATGCGTCCTTTTGTCTCTTCCTCCGTTTTAAAACAACAATCATGTGGCTCGGAATCACTCGACTCTTGATCAATCGGCAACAGCGTTGCTGGATTCAATACATTACATCTTTTGATCTGAATATGACTCGCTAGTAACGTTAGCTCATAACCAGATAATCTCGCACTGGTAAGGTGTTGTGTCTTAGTTCGGTTCATGAGTGTATCCACTGCATGAGGAACCATGGCCACTAACATGTTGTTCATCACCAAACCAGCAGATTGTCGAATGGAAGCCGCAGCTGCTGCTGTAGCTCTCAAACAACTAGGCAACGCTCTAGCTACCGGATCTAATGTTGATGAAAAATACGCACAAGGGCGTTGTTTATCACCAAACTTCTGTGTCAGAACACTCAACGCGCAACCTTCTCTCTCATGAACATAGAGCGTGAATGGCTTACTGTAATCAGGTGTACCCAATACAGGAGCTGAACACAATGCTTTTCGTAATTCAGTAAAACTCTCCTGACATTCATCAGACCATGGCACCGGACTCGGAACATTTTTCCCAGTCAAAGCTACCAAAGGTTTTGCTAAAAGAGAAAAATTTGGGATCCACTGCCTACAGTAAGAGGTAATACCTAAAAAGGCACGTACTTCTCTCTGTGTGCGTGGAACACTCATCTGCGTAATTGCTTTTATTCTCTCTGGGGTCAACTTCCTTCCCTCCTTTGACAAGAGATGACCTAGGTAGGTCACTTCTTGGCAGCAGTATTGCATTTTCGAAGGTGACACCTTGTGATTCAAATTAGACAAATGATGCAATAACGAAATCGTAGCTGCTTTGCAAGTTTCCTTGTCATCAGCAGCCACTAAAAGATCGTCTACATACTGTACTAGAGCAGAACCTGGAGGAAGGACAAAGGAATCTAACTGGCTTTTTAATGCTTGACTGTAAATAGATGGGCTCTCACAATAGCCTTGTGGAGCGCGTTTAAATCTGAAACTTCGACCGCCTAGACAGAAGCCGAAAATATCTCTGCTTTCCTCGGCTATCGGAATGCTGAAAAAGGCATTCTTCAAGTCAATGACTGAAAACTAAGTAGCTGTAGCAGGAATCAGTGTTAACAAGGCAGTAATATCTGGAACTACAGGAGATTGCGGAACCACAATCCTATTAACTTCCCTAAGGTCGATAACAAACCTATACACTGGAGGCTTTGTAGGATCAGTTCGTTTCAGAATCGGTAGTACAGGACTGTTACAGACATTTCCTCTCGTTTCTTCAACCACACCTTTCTTAATCAAATCTTGCACAATCAATAAAAGTGCACGCTCACCTTCACTAGATATTTTGTATTGAGGAATTCTTGGAAATTTTACATTTGCTTTCAAAGTAACTACATATGGTGGTATTTCCAAAAGGCCTACATCGTTAGGACCAGTCGCCCAAAGAGAATCAGGGAGTGAACGCAGCTCTGGCGGGAGTGCATCCATTGACAAGTACATCGGAGAGGTGATATTTTTACCCAATGTAAGCTGTACTCCTTCCGGAGAACAGTACAATGTCGCATATAGTCGTTTTAACAAATCTAAACCAAGCAGATTTTCATTACAACCTGTTGTCAAAATCAGGGGTGCTTTTAATTGACACGGTCCCACAGAAATAGACAAAGGACCAGATATCGGGTTGTAAACAGGGGCGCCTGAAAAACCTACAGAGACATTTGTTGAGCCGGACAAAGGTGCGCCAGGGAGTTTCGCATGAATGATAGAACTTTTTGCGGCACCAGTATCCAACAGAAACGGTTCGACTACACCTGATGCTGCTACTGCGACATAAGGCCCACTCTGATCCACTGGAACTGATACTACTCCCTCTCTCTGTCCATGGCTGTCCTAGTACCCATTTTGCTGAAATCCCTCATCCACTTCACAATAGTCTTCAACAAGATATTGTTGAGATCTATTTTGCTGGGCAGACTGTCCATTTCGTTGATCAAAGTGATTGGAAGGACGATCATTCGTTTGTGGAGGCATAGCACCTCGTCCTCGACCTCTAGAATTCTGCACAAAACCACCACGACCTCTCTGAGCTGCTGCTGCATTATTTTGCGCTAGGATCGGACATTCATTCTTGTAGTGACCCTCTTTCTTACAGTATGCACACTGATTCCACTGATATTGAGGCCTCGATGTACTATAATCTGTCCTTTGATACGAACCCTGTTGCGTATTAGTCTGATTCATGCGAGGCGGATACGCCTGCTGCAAAAGAACTTTAGTCTTTAAGTCTTTCGTTTTCTTATCTGATTTCTCCTTTTCCTCTTTATCCCTATTTTCGTAGTACTGTGCAGTCGCAAGTATTTGCGCAGTTGTGGAAACAGCCCACGCACTCTCTGAATCCTTTAATTTGTTGCATAACTCAGGTAACAAATTATGCACAAATTTATCGACAAACAGTCTCTGTCCTCCTTCTGTGCTCATGTCCTGACCACTATGATCTACAAAAGTCTCTTCAAACCTCGTGAAAAAGTCGGAAACACTTTCGTCTTTCTTTTGCCTGCATGCGGACAACTTGTCCCAATTAACACGCAATGCGGGCATCAGAGTCTTCATTAGATCAATTATCCTACCCGGAAGATTAGCAATTAGGGGTTCAGGCTTTGCACCACCTACTTGCTGACCATCCGCGGCAGTGATAGCTGCCCAATCACCACCTAAGGCAACTTGATGATCCTCTCTACGAATTTTAGCCCACACTGGTTGCGGAACTACATTACCAAATAACATATCGATGTCTGCTAAGTTCATTATACAAGCCTCAACTGTCTGTGTTAATTCCTTATAGTATCTAGCAGGATTCTTATGCGGATCTGGCAAGGCCTGCTTCACTGCTAGCACTTCAGCTCGTTTCCACGGAATGTGTATCCACACCCTTTGGAATTGCGCTGGAGCAGCTACAATACCATTATTCTGATCAGCTTGCACAGCTTCGCGCCAAATTGGAGGAACCTCCCTCATTGGATATTGGCGACTTAGCTTCGTCTTGCTTTTCTCTAAATCTCTTGGTGAACGAAGTGATGGATCATTCCTATAACTTAAAATCAGTTCCATCGCTTCTTCTATATTATCACCCACTATCATTCCAGCAGCAAACTCTTTCTGAACCTTAATTAAATCTTCTAAATTAGATTCAACATCGTCTTCTTCTATCTCCTCACGTAACAACGAGCACATCTCGTCAAAGACGTACCGTTGCGTTGGTTCTTTCCACTGCATAAAGGTGTCTAGCACGTCTCTCGTACTATATCTCCTACTCTTCGAAATCCATCTGAGAGCCGTGGAATCTAAAATTACCCGTTCCTCAGTACTTGGAAGCTGACTACGTCTTTGAATAGAGTCAGAAGTAGGAGTCTTGATTAAAGTTTTATAGAAAGGAGACAGCATGTTAGATACAGAATCAGTGATTCTCCGACGAACAGAAAGTGGAGTCAACACACTCGCAGACGCAGAGAACACAGTAGAGGTAGGAACAGATAACGGAACAGTAGAAGTATCGAGAAAGATAGTTTGTGGAACAGTAGGTGCAAGCGAGACAGATACAGGTATAGAAGTCGGCAATCCAGGAGGAGGAGGAGCCGTAGGAACATTTACATTGACCACAGGAGGTACAGGAGCTTGATTCTGAGGGACAGGAGCAGGAACACCAGGTTGTCCAGCAACCGGCAATTGTACATTCGGTAAAGGTGGAGCCGTAGCACCTTGTGCATACGGTGGAGGTGACCGTAACAAATAAGACAGCAGAGGATCGTTTTCAGGGTCCTCTAGTATCTTAGCTGCTTTCGATGGCAAGGCAGGATAGCACTTGTCAATCGCTAAATTATGCTCTCTAATGGCCACCTCTATGGCCTTCTCTGACTCATTAACTTGCAACTGCTTAGCCGCTTGCTCCAGAGTCAACTCTTCTTGCTCTTTTTGTTCTTTCTTTAACCTTTTCATTTCTCTCTGTTTGGATTCTTTTCGCCAGTAACGGAAAGAATCAAACATTGCCGGCCGGGCTTTCTTCCTAAACAATTTCGCTTCTAAATTGTCGAGAATTTCGGGTTCAAAACTACCATGCAGTGGCCAACTAAGGACACCATCTTTCTCAGTATATCGGACCCACACCTCAATATAAGATATAGGACCCACACCATGTTTACAATACAAGTCATATAGGGGAGTCCCAATCGGAGGAACCAGACATGAGTCCTCCAATCGTGAGTCACTGTTGCAACCGAAACATGACAACATACAGTTTTTCCGACTTACCATTTTTCAGTCCGGAACACAAAACAAACAAAACACGAAACAGATATGTGCACTTGAACCAAGAACTTAGGCCTACCAAAACGAACTGATGTATCGATACCCAAACTAAACCAAATAGATTATCGTAACCAGAACAACCAGTGATAATCTTACGAAACCAAACCAAACCAAGAACCAAAAAAGATTTTAACAACCCTCACGAAGTAACCAGCTAGCTATCACTATATACTTAACTGAGGCACTGAAGACGTCACCAAGGAGAAACCCGTCACGTTTCGCTGTACTAAGGACTGCACCTCGGGTCCAAGACAGGGCGACGGTCAAGGCAACGGCCCACTGCAGCCGTCCTGAACGGGAACCCTCGTGGAAGAGAACTTCGGGCCACTTTTGCGATATGCCGGGATCGATGAAGTGGGGCGCCTCCCTCAGGAATCTTCACACGAAGCTTCTCGAACTCTTCAGGCTTTTGGACCGGTACCGAATGACGTCGCCCCACGTTGGGCGCCAATTGGAGTTCTGGACTTTTTGGTTCCGTCCAGAGGTGTCAGGGAACAACACCCAAAGACCCCGGAGTTCCACCTGCCTTGGTGCACAAATGAACAGAAACACGGGCTTCTCGATGGTGGCGTCAAAGACCAAAGGTTTATTACTGCAGGGACACAGAAGTCACAGAAACTACGCATGGGCAGTAACTAGGAGCCTGTTCAAATTGTACAAAGAGGGTTGCCCCTTATATACTAAATTTTGGCCTTCAGGCGAATTCTTCACATGTTAGTACATTCCCAAACCTTTGTGTCCTAAACAATAAATATTTGGTGTTGCACAGGAATCGTCGACAATATCTGATGTCAAAACATTACGAACGAGGGGTTCCCACTTTTCCATCATAATCTCATGTCAACTTTCATTCAAGACCCGGACCGCCTCATCGTAAATTTCGTTACCTCCCCCTAATAAAGGCCCAGAAGGAAAGGAGCAGAGCCAGGTGCAGAAGATAGAAAAGCAGGATAAAGGATGTTTGTGGGTTGTAAATGGGCAAGGCTACCGGCTTCGGCCGCCTAATCGTGATCAGGACAATGGACACGAAGACCAGTTTAGCAGGACTGGCCTCGGGCAGAGGAGGCAGTCTTTGTTGAGTCATGCAGCTACAGCGTGATCTGGTTTAAGGTGCACGTGTCATGAAAAGAGGTGAATCTCCGGCTAAGGCTACGTGTCCTTAATCGAAATGAATTGATCAGAGGTTATTGCGTATGTGAGGGCAAGAAACACAAAATGGCGGCCATGATCTAAGATGGATGCCGTGGGTAGATCGGAAATGTGTCTGTTACAGGAGTACTCTTGCTCGTAGCGTAGCGAAAACACCAGGATATGCTAAATGGATCATTTGCGGTTCGCTGATACCAATATTATGTATTTCCGACAATATTGAAAACACGGGTTCAAATCGTCACGGAACCTCACTGCCATCCGGTTTCGGCACTAAAACTATGGGGGAACGCCAGTTACTTTCGGAAGGTTTAATAATACCTGCCTGTAGCATCTTTTCTATTTCCTGATCTACCGCCTCTATCCAAGCTTCAGGTATGCAATAGGGTCTCACATTCACCACTCTTCCCGGTATGGTGACAATATCGTGGGCTAGCAGGGACGTTTTCCCCGGTTTTCCTGAACTGAGGGCAGAGTATTGGTCAAGCAGTTGCTCTAACTGCCGTTTTTCCTCTACAGATAATCAGGGACACATAGCTGGTCATTCCTCCTGTTTACCCCTCCCCATCTCCTGAGGTAGCTCTAGTGGTGTGATGGTTACATGATTTATGGATTGGATTATCTCGGCCCCTTGGGATCCTGTGTTTGGTTCCTCGCACTTCTTTAATAAGTTAATGTGGTATGTTTGCCCCACCTTGTTAGTGTGTGGTACTGCTACTCTATATGAAACGGTTGTAACTTTCTGAGTAATGGTATATGGTCATTGCCATGTAGCAAATAATTTCTTATCAAAGGAGGGAAGTAAAATCAATACCTTGTCTACCACCCTCAACTCCCTCAACTGGCTTTTCTTGTCATATTGCTCTTTTTGTCTACTTTGTGCTTTATCCATGTTTTGATGAACAGTATCCCATAGGGTGGCTAAAGTTTCTTTAAGGGTCTTCATGTATCCTAACAGTGGTTTCCCTTCATCCTCTTCCTCCATCCACTGCTCGGCAGCCATCTTGAGCAAGGTACGGAGTTTCCTCCCAAATAGCAACTCGAATGGGGATAATCCTGTGGACTTCTGTTCATGTGTCCTAATAGCAAAGAGTACGAGAGGTAGCTTCCTATCCCAGTCCTTCCCTGTCTCGCTTATCAGCTCCTTCAGGATGGTCTTAATCGTTCGGTTACACCTTTCCACTAAACCGTTGGTTTGTGGGTGATAGACTGCCGATCCAATCTGTTGGACCCCTAAAAGCGAACATACTTCCTTCATGAGTTTCCCCATAAAAGGAGTTCCTTGGTCTGTCAACAGTTCCAACGGAAATCCTACTCGGGAGAAGAAAGATGTCATTGCTTGAGCTACAGTTAGCGTAGTCATGCTTGTCAGAGGTATAGCCTCCGGATATCTTGTTGCATAGTCCACTAGCATGAATATATACTGATGCCCCCTGGCTGAAGGAATTAATGGACCTACCAGATTCATCCCTACACGCTGAAATGGAACATCAATAATGGGTAAAGGCCAGAGGGGTACTTTCTTGTCTTTGGAGGGATTTATCAACTGACACTTTGGGCAGGTGGCACAAAACCTAGCAGTTTTTCTATACACTCCCGGCCAGTAAAATCGATCCAGTAAATATTTCAGGGTGAATTCCTGTCCATAGTGACCCCCACCCGTCTAGTTGTGTGCTAATTGAAAAGCTTGCTCTCGAAAGGCTACTGGGACCAACAACTGTTCTACCCTTCCAATTGCCCCTTTACCTACTCGATACAGTAATCCCTGTTTTATACAAAAATAGGGTCCTACCTTCTCTGGGTCATTCTCTTGAACTTGATTCCAGGCATTCGTGAGGGTGCTGTCATCTTTATGAGCAGTACAAAAGGGGGTGGTGATGGACGGAGCATCTGAATCAATCAAACACTCACACCCAGTCAAAAGATTTGGGTTTAATCCATCACTGTTCTTTAGCCCACTCTGCCACCCCAGTTCAGACATGGCTATATGCAAATCAGTCTGACCCTGTGCCTCATGGGAACAGTCCATCCCTAACTGCAAAGCCATGTCTTCCCTGGACCGGAAACAAGCTTCTGAGGACCGGTTTCTGGCATTCCAGCCGTCTTCAGCCCAGCTTGCTTGAATCCAGTGGCAAAGTGAGCAAGGGACTCACGTCTGAGCATACCCTGCCACACTTATGGCGGCCAAATGCAGTACAAAAGGGGGTGGTGATGGACGGAGCATCTGAATCAATCAAACACTCACACCCAGTCAAAAGATTTGGGTTTAATCCATCACCATTCTTTAGCCCACTCTGCCACCCCAGTTCAGACATGGCTATATGCAAATCAGTCTGACCCTGTGCCTCATGGGAACAGTCCATCCCGAACTGCCAAGCCATGTCTTCCCTGGACTGGAAACAAGCTTCCGAGGACCGGTTTCTGGCATTCCAGCCGTCTTCAGCCCGGCTTGCTTGAATCCAGTGGCAAAGTGAGCAAGGGACTCACGACTGAGCATACCCTGCCACACTTATGGCGGCCAAAAGCGGTACAAAAGGGGGTGGTGATGGACGGAGCATCTGAATCAATCAAACACTCACACCCAGTCAAAATATTTGGGTTTAATCCATCACCGTTCTTTAGCCCACTCTGCCACCCCAGTTCAGACATGGCTATATGCAAATCAGTCTGACCCTGTGCCTTATGGGAACAGTCCATCCCGAACTGCCAAGCCATGTCTTCCCTGGACCGGAAACAAGCTTCCGAGGACCGGTTTCTGGCATTCCAGCCGTCTTCAGCCCGGCTTGCTTGAATCCAGTTGGAAAGTGAGCAAGGGACTCACGTCTGAGCATACCCTGCCACACTCATGGCGGCCAAAAGCGGTACAAAAGGGGGTGGTGATGGACTGAGCATCTGAATCAATCAAACACTCACACCCAGTCAAAAGATTTGGGTTTAATCCATCACCGTTCTTTAGCCCACTCTGCCACCCCAGTTCAGACATGGCTATATGCAAATCAGTCTGACCCTGTGCCTCATGGGAACAGTCCATCCCGAACTGCCTAGCCATGTCTTCCCTGGACTGGAAACAAGCTTCCGAGGACCGGTTTCTGGCATTCCAGCCGTCTTCAGCCCGGCTTGCTTGAATCCAGTGGCAAAGTGAGCAAGGGACTCACGTCTGAGCATACCCTGCCACACTTATGGCGGCCAAATGCGGTACAAAAGGGGGTGGTGATGGACGGAGCATCTGAATCAATCAAACACTCACACCCAGTCAAAAGATTTGGGTTTAATCCATCACCATTCTTTAGCCCACTCTGCCACCCCAGTTCAGACATGGCTATATGCAAATCAGTCTGACCCTGTGCCTCATGGGAACAGTCCATCCCGAACTGCCAAGCCATGTCTTCCCTGGACTGGAAACAAGCTTCCGAGGACCGGTTTCTGGCATTCCAGCCGTCTTCAGCCCGGCTTGCTTGAATCCAGTGGCAAAGTGAGCAAGGGACTCACGACTGAGCATACCCTGCCACACTTATGGCGGCCAAAAGCGGTACAAAAGGGGGTGGTGATGGACGGGTCATCTGAATCAATCAAACACTCACACCCAGTCAAAATATTTGGGTTTAATCCATCACCGTTCTTTAGCCCACTCTGCCACCCCAGTTCAGACATGGCTATATGCAAATCAGTCTGACCCTGTGCCTCATGGGAACAGTCCATCCCGAACTGCCAAGCCATGTCTTCCCTGGACCGGAAACAAGCTTCCGAGGACCGGTTTCTGGCATTCCAGCCGTCTTCAGCCCGGCTTGCTTGAATCCAGTTGGAAAGTGAGCAAGGGACTCACGTCTGAGCATACCCTGCCACACTTATGGCGGCCAAAAGCGGTACAAAAGGGGGTGGTGATGGACTGAGCATCTGAATCAATCAAACACTCACACCCAGTCAAAAGATTTGGGTTTAATCCATCACCGTTCTTTAGCCCACTCTGCCACCCCAGTTCAGACATGGCTATATGCAAATCAGTCTGACCCTGTGCCTCATGGGAACAGTCCATCCTGAACTGCCTAGCCATGTCTTCCCTGGACTGGAAACAAGCTTCCGAGGACCGGTTTCTGGCATTCCAGCCGTCTTCAGCCCGGCTTGCTTGAATCCAGTGGCAAAGTGAGCAAGGGACTCACGTCTGAGCATACCCTGCCACACCTATGGCGGCCAAAAGCGGTACAAAAGGGGGTGGTGATGGACGGAGCATCTGAATCAATCAAACACTCACACCCAGTCAAAAGATTTGGGTTTAATCCATCACCGTTCTTTAGCCCACTCTGCCACCCCAGTTCAGACATGGCTATATGCAAATCAGTCTGACCCTGTGCCTCATGGGAACATTCCATCCCGAACTGCCAAGCCATGTCTTCCCTGGACCGGAAACCAGCTTCTGAGGACCGGTTTTTGGCATTCCAGCCGTCTTCAGCCCGGCTTGCTTGAATCCAGTGGCAAAGTGAGCAAGGGACTCAAGTCTGAGCATACCCTGCCACACTTATGGCGGCCAAAAGCGGTACAAAAGGGGGTGGTGATGGACGGAGCATCTGAATCAATCAAACACTCACACCCAGTCAAAAGATTTGGGTTTAATCCATCACCACCCCCTTTTGTACCACTTTTGGCCGCCATAAGTGTGGCAGGGTATGCTCAGACATGAGTCCCTTGCTCACTTTGCCACTGGATTCTAGCAAACCGGACTGAAGATGGCTGGAATGCCAGAAACCGGTCCTCGGAAGCTTGTTTCCGGTCCAGGGAAGACATGGCTTGGCAGTTCGGGCTGGACTGTTCCCATGAGGCACAGGGTCAGACTGATTTGCATATAGCCATGTCGGAACTGGGGTGGCAGAGTGGGCTAAAGAACGGTGATGGATTAAACCCAGATCTTTTGACTGGGTGTGAGTGTTTGATTGATTCAGATGCTCCGTCCATCACCACCCCCTTTTGTACCGTCATCTTTATGAGCTGCACGGAAGCTTTGTGCAGGAGTATCTCCATGCTCTGGGGAAGAAGTAAACATGAAGCAAACGACTGACAGGCACTGGTATACCTCTCTTTGTCCCTTCTTTTCTCATTTTTCGACTTATGTTCTCGGACTCTGGGTTGAACAAGGTTTTCGCTAGAAAATGGAGCCTCCTGTAACCGTTCTGCTCTGGCTTCTTGCTCCGAGGCCTCCATTAAATAATCATGAAATTTAGGCAAATCTGTTCCCAATAAAATATTTTCAGGAAGTCGAGGAACTACCCCCACCCTCCGGCCTTGTGGATAACCGTCTACTTCCAGTAAGACTTCTGCTAAAGCATATTCCTTAACGTCTCCATGAACACAGGAAACTAGAACGGTTTCTCCTTCACATAGAGAGTTCCGGGGCACCAAGTCTTGCACTACTACCGTATAGTGACATCCTGTATCTAATAAAGCTTCAATAGGCTTTCCATTTAATCGGATGGCTTTCTTGTATGTTTTCCTGCACAGACCCGTAACCAAAACTCGCCCTCGGGACCAACCCACTACCATTGGTTCGGAGCCGTCATTGTTCAATGGACAGTTTCGTGAGATATGCCCCCACTCTGCACACCTAAAGCATTGAGGTCCCACCTGAACAGGGGAGTTGATTTTTGGAAAGGGCTTTGGGGCGGGTTTAGTGGTAGGAAAAAGGCGTTTTTCTACACTATCATTGGAAACTCGGGTTGCAGTTTTAGTGAATACAATGGGGGTTCTCCCCATAGGAGCTTTGAAGTCGGGAGACCTATGGTAAGCACAAGCTAGTTTAATAGCAGATTGGGACGTTAGACCAGGATGTTGTTTTAACCAGGCTCTAGTATTGGTAGGTAAAGCATCCAAATACTGTTCTAGAAAAATTTGTTCCGTAACCTCTTCCATGGTGGCCGTATGAGGCTGCAGCCACCTGTTCCCCAAGTCTGTGACCCTGTAAAACAATGCTCGGGGATTATCACCTGTAACCCATTTCTCCTTGCGAAAGCGTGCCCTATAATACTCTTGTTCACACCCTAATCTCTCGAGAATGGCCTTCTTTATCTTGGGATAAGGAGTTACTCCAGCTGGGTTAGCCGCTTGGTACGCTGCCTGTAGTTCCCCAGACAATAACGGCGCTACATATTGTCCCCACCTGTCTGCAGGCCAAGTGGCTGTGGTAGAAACTCTCTCAAAATTGGTGAAGACGAAGTCAGGATCTTCTCCTTCTTGGAACTTTTGTAACACACTGCCAGGGATGTAAGGGTGGACACGGGCATTAGAAATTGCATCTGTAAGGCGGAGAATAGCTGTATCTTGGACTTTCTGGTTACTTGTCGACAATATTGCTTGCTCTTTCAAAGCGTCTTGAAACGACTCTCTTTCTTTTTGGGCATTCTTATTCTGTTGTTCAAATACTAACTGTAAATGTCTCTGACCTTCTGCCAGCTGCTTTATCATATCTTGCACAGTCATTGGTTGTGTCATCTTGTATCAAATAACAGGATCCACTTCTGACACCACTGTAAGTGTTTTCACACTTCGTCCTTAAGTAACTTTAGCGTAAGTATCAAAACAGTGATTGACAGTAGCACAATAAGCGTTTTATTCACGCGTCAAATGGTTAAACAGTTTGAAAATACTTGGCAGTAGATAACAAAGTGTGCAGGGCGTGGTCTTTGGAGTTTCGGGAAAACAGTCTTCACTTTCTCTCTCTTTCTCTAGGTCACTCTTCCCCGTAGGACACTCGTACTGACGTCTCCCAAAAGGCAAGCAGAGGAACACTACCGTCACGAACTGTATATATTCTTAAAGCTCTATGCGTGCACCCGTCACCAAGAACTTGGGGTCACCGAGACTCGTGGTATCTTTATTTAGGAGGAAGGGTCTGGATAGAGAGGAATGGGGGAAAGGAAAAGAAAAGCGTGTTTCGCATGCAGCGTGCACCACTTTATTTATGACACAAGCCCAACAGTCCTGTGCCCTCCAACCTCCTCCTCCACCGTTCTCCCCTCGTTACTTGTCTGGGTCTACGGTCCCCGGTGACCGTAGCAATAGGTATCGCGGTGTCCTGTTGTTTGGAGGTACAGCCGGATACGAGCGCGGTGTGTGTTGGGGAAACCTCCTGTTGGTCAGCTCCGCCGCTCCGCTTCGCCTTCTCCGTGTCTCCAGTGCCTGGACTCTCCACTCCGGCTCCACGTGTTCCGTCTTCCGATGCTCTGTCCTACGTAGCTTCGCCTCCTCTCCTGTAGCCGTCCGTCATAGCTTCGCCTCTTCCGGATCTCCAATCACCAATGGCTCTCCTTTAGCTTCTGCCCGGGCCCCTGCTCCTCCTTTACGCCGCAGACTAGACCGCTCAACTCCTCTGATTGGAGGGGACCACTGGACACCATCTTGAAGTTCCCGGCCGCTCGGGTGATAGGATGCTCTCTATTACACGCTACTAGCAGTAAAAGCCTCTATGGAAGGCAATTATGCAGCGTTACCTCTAAATTATCCACTCGGAAATACATACATAATTGATGCGAACTCCGTTCCTTTTGCTCAAATCCCTGGAGTGGGGGATGGAGTCATTCCAAACACGAACCGGAGAGTCTTCTTGATACAAGAAGCACACATGGGAATGGGTCTGAGGCACCAATAGATCCTGAAATCTCTAATAGAATTGCAATTGAGATACTGGTGGCCGAGAATGAGCGTGCTAGTTTATAGCTTTGCAATGGATTGTCAGGACTGCAATAGAGATCGAAGTTATGAACCGGACCAGATATCTGATTCTAGCACAGTAAGACCAGCCCAGACACCTCTATTAGACAGCATTAGACTATCTACATGCAAGCATCCAGCCAGACAAATGCGATCCCATAAATATTTATTTATTTATTTATTTATTTAAGTTTTGTATAGCGCTAGCTAGACCAGAAGGTATCAGTGCGCTTCACAATGGATACAAATAAGCATCAACATAACAGGAAGGTCGAAGCAGGGTAGGGAGAGTATGGGAAAACATGGTAGCAAGTAAAAGTCTATACAGTGTCAGCATGAGGGCGACATGGCGAAGATCAAGGGAGAGTCATCAGGTTCTCGTTAGGACCAAAGAGATAGTGAACTATCAAAGTCATACGGTGGTTCAAGTTACGGTCCAGCCCGCTCAAGAAGGAAGGCTTTGAGTAGTATCTTGAATTTTAGGAAGGAGGCGGTCATCCTGTAGTGGGGGGGGGTGGAGTTCCATATCTTAGGAGCATTTCCCGCAAAGGACCTGTTAGATCTTTTACGTTTCTGTGATTTCAGAGGTATGAGTAGTAGCGTGTTGGAGCTTCTGACGGTCCTGGACTGACCTGCTCTCTTGAGTTTATTGGCCAGATATTCCGGTTTACCTGTATGCAGGGCTTTGTGTGTGAGGCAGGCTGTGCGGAAGTTGGCTCGTAGGTTAATAGGAAGCCATTTCAGGTCCTTGATAGCCGGGGTGATGTGCTCATATTTCTTAGTTCCCGTGACCATTCTAGCTGCTGCATTAAGGGTAGCAGTCAAAGGGCCTAGACGAAATTTGGCTGTTCCAGTCAGAGTAGCAATGGCATAGTCAATCGTGGAGAGTACCAGTGCCTGAGTGTCCTGTTTCAGGTCTTTCAGGGGGAGGAAGGGTTTAAGTTTGTAGAGAAGTTTCAGGTTAAGGAAAGCACTTTTGGCAGTTTTAGAGATGTGTTCTTTCTTGTCCAGTTTTGGGTCAAGAGTGTTCCCCAGTGATTTGACGGAGGTAGTAGGAACAAGAGGAACATTGAGGACGTTTAAGGCTTTGAGCCATTCGAGTATTTGGGGATTTTCACTTTTGTATGAGATGAGGAGCACTTCTGTATTTTCTTCATTAAGTTTGAGGTGGTTGGATGAGAGCCAGTGTTGGACCTCTGTAAGTGTGTCATTTAGTCTGTGGATGTCTGCGATCGAAGTGGTTTCCAGGTAGAGTTGTGTGTCGTCCGCATAGAGGTGAAAGGGGATGTTGGAGTTCCTTCGAATTGTAGTGAGAGGCTCCATGTAGATGTTGCAAAGTTGTGGAGAGATTACTGACCCCTGTGGGACTCCTCTAGTGATGGGGAGGGGGTCCGATTTGTAGCTTTTAATTTTGATAATTTGTGTGCGGTTGTTGAGAAAGGAGGCAAACCATTTGAGAACAGTTTTTTCCAAACCCACTCTCTTCTGTAGGACATTGAGTAGTAGGTTGTGATCCACTGTGTCGAACGCTGCCGAGAGGTCTAAGAGGATAAGGAGGCTACATTGGTTGGAGTCGAGAGACATGTGTAGGTCATCCATCACATTGAGGATTGCGGTTTCTGTGCTACAGACCTTTCTGAACCCAGATTGGTGTGGGTCAAGAAGATTCAAGATCTCTAGGTGATGGGTTAGCTGAGATAGCACACATTTTTCCCAAATTTTCGATAAGAGCGGCAGGTTCGACACTGGTCTGAAGTTGTTCAAGACCGTAGGGTCGAGGCCAGGTATTTTTAGGAGTGGCGTGACTTGACCTAGTTTAAGGCAGTCAGGGATGGAGCCATCGCTCAAAGAGCTGTTGAGGATCTTGGCCCAGATAGGGGCTAGAGTAAGTTTCAGGTCTTTCGTCAGTCTAGAGGGCAGCTGATCAAGGGAGTGGGACGAGGGATTAGCGATGGCAATTAGATCGCTTATCACTTCGGTTTGGATGGGTTGGAAGGAAGACCAGCGAGTGGCTGCAGTTGTTGTTCTTGAGTGGGTAGAAGCAGTAGGGTGCAACTCTGAGAGGACGGAAAGATTGCTGCAAGAACGGTCAATCGAGGCAATTTTTTCGTTGAAGAAGTTAGCAAAGTCGTCGCACTGGGATTTGGACGCGGTTAAGCTGTCTGTCATAGGTATGGAGGTTTGGTTTCTGATGATATTGAAGAGTTCTTTGGGGTGGTTTTTAGCCTCGTCTAGAGCAGAGCAGAAGAAGGATGACTTTTTGTTCTTGATATGATTAAGGTAGGTTTTGTGGGCTGTTTTGAGTTGGTCCCGGTTGAGGGCAGTGGGTATGTTCCTCCAGGATCATTCCATGGCTCTTAGGAGTCTGCGCTCATCATTGATGTCAGTGGAGAACCAAGACCTGGAGGGAATGCTTCTGTTTTTTTTAGTTTTCTAGGTGTTAGCTGGCCCAGGACGCACTCTAGGTTGGAGTGATAGAGCGAGGTGAGATCCGTGGTTGAGAGGAGCTCCTCAAGCTCGGAAGGAGTGAGCTGAGAGCATCTTGTAGCTTGTCAGGGGGGACTTTCCATAAGTTTCTGACCCACTTGGGGGAGGTTTGGGTGGGTGGGAGGAGAAGAGCTTTGTGGTTGATATGAAAGAGGATGGCGTGGTGGTCGGACCAGTCCACTGGGATGATGTCGTCAATTGAAATTGTCTTTTTGTCCGCAATGATTGCATCTAGGATCGCTCCTTTATGGTGTGTTTCTTCTGAGCAGTGTTGGATCATATTGTGGTCTTGTAGAAGGGAGGTGAGAGATTGGATGAGCGGATTCTTGGTTGGTTGAGGTCGCCCAGAATTATTCTGACATCACTGTTGAGAGCGGTTTGAGTGATCAGATCCGACAGCTGTTCTCCAAATATAGTAGCATTGCCTGGAGGGTGGTAAAGGAGAAGGCATTGGAGTGGGCTGTGGTGAGGCGAATTTATGTTGACCAAGAGGCATTCAAAGGAGTTGTAGAGGAAGGAGGGGGATTCAGTAATCGAGAGATCACTTCTGTGGATAATTGCTGTTCCGCCTCCTTTGCGTATGGGCCTGTCTTTGTAGATAAGTGAGAAGCCGGGAGGCACCAGCGTGTCCAAGATGGGAGTGGATAGGGTGTTCAGCCATGTTTCAGTGATGAAGGCTACATCTAGGTCATGGGAGAGGATAGTTTTGGCTAATTCAGTGCATGTTTGATGGCTGATCTGCAGTTGATGAGCATGCAGTTAATGGGTGGGTCTGCATCCGGGTTCCGGTTGACCAAAATCGCTCTAGGTAGGGATGCGAGATGGGCTGGGGGTCTGGCGGTTTTTCGGTGAGGCGGGTCTCTTCTCATACCAGTGATGACTTGACCAGAACTGTTATAAAAGATTTGCGAGTCTTTATCGGCACGTACGCAATTGGCATGCTACAGTCTGACCAGGGTCCTGCGTTTAGCTCTCGAGCTTACAAGGAGGCCCGGACCAACTTGGGCATTGCATTGCGGTACTCTAGTCCATTCCATCCTGAGGGAAATGTGGTAGTGGAGAGAAAAAAACTTGACATAAAGCAATCTATAACAGCGAGGGTATTAGGTTCAGGTGATGGGTGTGTCAAACATCAAATAAGTGTCCAACGTAGTCTTAAAAATCTGCCAAGAAATTCTCTGGGTGGTAGCACTCCGTATGAACTTTTATTTGGTACAAGAATGATAATCGAAGACCTCAATTATCAAACTTCAGTTGTGGAACAAAAAGCGTTTGATATCAAAGATCGTGTCAGGACTATGGTGGCTTGTGGTCTAGGGCCCGCCCCACGTCATGTACCATGTCCTAGGCATTTGTGTGGAAAGGTACATTGTTTTCCTTCTAAGGGGCGTTGGTGGTTCAATTGTACAACTCTATGATGTACTGTGGTGTAATGTACTTTTTATGTCCTGCAATGTGCACATTGTATGGAGTTTATCCTCCCCTGTCCGCCTAATGCGTTAGATTTGGCACCCTGAACGCGTCCGCGAGATGCGTGAGGTTTGGTAGCCTCAACGCGTCCGCAAGATGCGTGAGATTTGGCAAGCGGCTTCAACGCGTCCGCGAGATGCGTGGGAAATGGCAAGCGGTCGCATAAAACACTGGGCGTAGTCACGTCAACATACGTGACCACGCCCAAACCCCTTTGCTCACTATTCCAGGGATTTTGAAGGTGTGGCAGCTTCCTCCTGATGCTCTGGTTTGGAAACAGAGCTTGGGAAGCATTTTTTGGTTCTCGTTGCAGCAAGCGAGTGGTATCCAGCAGAAGGTCCATTAGAGAAGGCGATTCCAGTTGTAAGGTTGCAGTGGAGAAGTTGGCAGATCCTGTAAGTTTCATCTCCGAGGTTTTGGATTTCTGCAGCCACGCCCTTCTATTGAGTAGAGTAGGTCGTACTCTACAGGTAGGACCAATTTAGGTTATTTAAAAGGCTCAAATTTGGCGCAATCATTGCAAAAGTGCTTTTAGAATGTTTCTTTGGGAAAATTAAAACATTCATTGTTTCCTTTGATAATATTCCGTGAGAGTTTAGACTCAATCTTCTTGAGTTCTTCTTTGAATAGTTTTTGGTCGCTATTCTTACCTGGCGCAATTCATTTTGCAGTTTATTAGCAAAAGGATTTATTTTGCTTAAAGAATTATATTCATGTGCAGTTTTTGGGTTTGAAGATTACCAATGTAAAGTGAATATTTACAAGGTAAAGAGACATTTGAGGTTACCAATGTAAAGCAGATATTTACAAGGCAAAGAGACATTTGTGGCTATCATCGTAAAGAGGTTATTTACAAGGAAAAGAGTCATTAAGTCTTTTGTAACCCTGAGATGCTAATGTGTTTGTTAATGCGCAATTCAAGATATTGTTACATTTGATGACTTAGGAGTTAAGGCTGAATTTAAAGTCAAAAAGCCTTTTAATTTAAGAAGCAATTTTAGTTATTAGAGTTGTTGCAGAGTTTTGAAAATATTAGAAAAAACTTGCAGCATTAACTTCTCCTTTTCAGATCTCCCTCCCTGCTGTTCCCAACCCAACACCCTTTTCCCCCCGCTTGATCACTTCAATATTCTGTGTATTTACTACAATCAGAATTGGAGGTATCGAGAGGTGGGCCCTTATATCAACTCGACAGATCCTGAGGAAGACCTCGTCTGACAGATCGTTTGGCTGTTTTACAGGACTTGAATGAAACAAGAAGAAGTCTAAGTAACACAAAGCTAAAGCCAACAACCACTGAAGAAAAACCACCTGTCCCAGCAAGGCCTGTCTGAATTCCAAAGATTGGGGATCTAGTCAGAGAAAAGATTGCGGTAAAGAAGGAATTCGGGCCTTCTTACAGAAAAGCAGTACCTGTCTTAGCTATCAGCGGAACAAGATCAGTCGTACTACCGCCCCTTGCTGGTAAAATGGAAAACAGAGTTGTATCAATCGACCTGGTAAAACCACAAACATGTGGCCAATAATAAGTAGTAGGCCCAATGGACTCCCAAGAAATAGCAGAAGACCCAACCTTGCTACAATCCAAGAGGTTCAAACTGAGAGACTAATCACATTTGATAAACCTGCAGTGAATAAAAAAGGACTCTGCAACAAAACCATGGAACTTGTGCCTCTTGAAACCCAAATTACAACAGTTCGTCAAGAATCGCCTGTCTACAATGATGTAGCCTCGGACTATACCAATATGAAAAAGAAAGAAGCAACTACAAAGATTAATAACAATCCTGATGCCATCCAATCAATTGACAGAACTGCATCTCGCTACTTCATCAATTTCGATGACTTTTCTGATGATCCAAGTGAACATGAGGACAAGCCAGCAAACAAAACTTTCAAAGACAAAATTACTGAACTCTTTCATCAACTTGGGGAAACATATCTGATTTCACCGTGGATTGATTTGCGGATTGTGTTAGGTGTACTTTTCCTCCTGCTCTGGCTCATTTTAGTTCTAATCTTGGGAAGAATGATTGATGGAAAATACAGTACAATGGACACAGCAAGTCAGAACATCAACTTGGCTCTAAAACCTCACAGATCATCTCACAAAGAAAAAAGAGAACTATCATCAGTGAACATCACAGCCATTCCTATACCTGGTGGTGTAGCGTGGGACACTACTGACTACAACATCTATGGCCCGGTTGAACTCTTGAAATATCCACATCAATTCAAGATTTCTTTAAGTGACTTTGTATCACCTAGTACTTTCTCTGATGATTGGGACTTTGAAAATAATAACAATATGATGTCAGGTTTAGAAATGTCAGCTAAATATACAGAACATGATTATTTACAAGGTTCATCAAATTATGAATCAATGTATTGCTATAATCATTATGGGCATCACTATTTACATAAATCGGCAAATCCTAGAAATGTTTTTATATATAATCAATGGGAACATTGTCCAACTCCGCCAAAAGGCAGCTCAAAAACATTTTATGAGAAATTCCCATACTTTTCAGGGTTTAATGTCACTGATCCAGAAACGTTTTATTTTAAAATTATGAATAAGACAGGAATGAAAAACATGTTGACAAAATCTAAACTGATTTATTCTGAAAAATGTTATGAAAAAATGTCTACGTTTGGTTTTGAATTTTGGAAAAACAACATTGAGACAAAAACTGTCTGGGGTACAAAAGACTGGCAGGTACAGGGTTTAGAATCATTATTCAGAGCCTGCATGATCCCAGAACAATTAATGTTCCTGAATGACACCATTCAACAAATGACCTGTCTTGGCCTAGCCAGGATAAAAGACTTAAACAAGCCGTCTATACCAAAACCCATACCTGATAGTAATAGCACTATAGAAGTGGAGATAGTGTGGCTCAGTGGTTAGAGTGGAGAAGTGTGGCTCAGTGGTTAGAGGCGGCAGACCCGGAAGCTGGGATCGACCGTGGACCAGGGTTCGATTCCCCGCCTCAGCGGGTCTCGGGCTCAAAATTCCACGGCCTCGATAATTCTCGCTCCGGTGCCTACTCGACTCACGGGGTCTCACTCTGCAACTCTGGGCAATAGCTTGCTTAATCTCCACTACAGCCCCTCGCGGCGGGATGCCTGGCTTTCACCCTGTGGACACCCTGCCGGGGCCTCTCACAGGGGAATACCAGGACGGGTTCCCTAAGCAAGCGCCAGGATGCCCTTTGGGTGACAGGTTGCGCTATATAAGTACACCTACATTTACATAGACGTATCCCATATTTTAAAACATAACAGAACACTTCCTAATTGGAACAAATGGTTGATCTGGCCCACAGACACTAATAACTGTCAAGATAGATTCCTGAACAAAGTACAGGGGTTCAAACAGAATAGGCCAGACCCAAGACGTTCCCAGAGACAACATCGAGGGATAATTACAACATATAGTGTAGGAAAACTATGCCTCGAATGGCTACAGAAATCCACACTACCTGAAATTAGGCAACACTTGACTTTACCTAAAGAAGGTGCTGACTTGCGAGATTTCATACTGGGACCTCGCAAACAGCGTCAAAAACGTTTCATATACCCCGGTATATACGCAGCTTACAATGAAGCTTGGAAAATAACACAAATTGAAACTGCAGAAAAAATACGAATAATTGATCGTATTAATTTGGAAAAATCACTTTCTGTAGTGGACAACGGGTTAACGACTCTGTCCTCCAGAATTTATTCACTGGACAGCATTGTATCATCTGCTATTGATATAATAGAACCGTATATGCTAATGTTACAACATGGCCAGTCCCAATTACGTTCTATGGTACAGTTAGGCTGGACTTAACAAAATCTGCGTTCAGGCTACGTGCCATGGCGTCTGATAAACACAACGTGTTTACTTTCTATCTATAACCTTACTGATAAACAAATCTCTTTGGCACAAAGAGTGGCAGACTACACGGTGCTGAGCATTGAAAAACTAGAAAGATTACCATTGACAGTCTCTAAAAGACCTGTCATTGAATGGATAATACATGGCACCATTACAATTCCGATAACGACTTTTCAGTTTCAATATTGCCAAAAGTATATATCAGCAGGCCTGTATGAAAGGTTGGGTAAAGCGTACATCAAGTCAACCTGGAACTTACCTTACACACATAGATGTTGGAGTGGGGGCAAGAAAGAGGTATTCCTTAGTGGTAACAACTGTAAAAATTCACTAAGCGGTACACTTCTGTGTCAAGGAATTAACTTACATGGAGCCTGCGAAGGTTCATCAAATAACCTTTCATGCCACCTGCACGGCACCCCTGCTACACAGATAGAGCCTTTTTTCAGACAGCTTACCAATGGCAGCTACATTCTAATAAGTGACCACAGCTGTTGTGGTATGGTACCAGGAACGGCCTATCTCGTGAGCGTTACTTCCAGGGTCACTTGTTGTATGCAAGTATTGTATCCAAACAACAAGCTAGACATGGAGGCAGCAATATTGCCTTCTTTGAATATCTCTTCTATTCGAATTGATACTTTAAGGAGAATGAAGTCTATTATTTTACAAACAACTGTGCCTTTAACCTCGTCTAGAGAAACGTATGACCTGCAAGTTGCAAGGACAGCAGCAGAGATACATACATTATTATCAACAAATTGCCCCGTACATTTTGTAGAAATGTTAAGCCAAATCTTAAACATGTCTGATACCAGTGGCATCGCACATGTATTTAAGACAATTTTCTTCGGGACTGTTAGCACCCTTTGAACCAGTCCTCAGCATCTTCCTGAATTTCGTGCACTCTGCCTCTCATCTTGGGACTCATAGCAGGAATCTCATTTTTGTTCCTTCTGCTCCGATATGGCAAGTCAAGTCACAGACAAAACTCAGGCTACAATGGAAGACACGATCCTAGCAATACAATACCGAGAGCAGCTAAGAGATCCGAATACTACTTGGTTTCTTTCATTCAGACCAATCTGGCAAGATTGCATCTTACCTGTTCTAAGATGCCTGCTATGCGGAGAAGAATACGTGTTAGACGTCTGTCTCACACGTCCATCAGCAGTACCTATGGATATCGATACTTTGCTTGGTTCGGTAACGGCTCATGCAACCTGTTGTCCCCAGTGGCTACCCATTCTGATGACGGCATTCGTTGAGACCTCACCATTACGATTAGATGGCAGTGAGGTACAAGATGAAAGCGGCACAGGGGTACAACCTTCTGTGAACATTGCTGATCCAGATAACGCTGACGGTAATGCATCTCACATATGCACTATTTCCACTTTTTCGGAAATGGCCCAACTTTCACCTACTGTTGTAGACAAATTTTTTGCCAGCCTATCTGAATTAATGTTCTCTCCTAACAAAGAGAATAACTTTTGAAAATACGAGCACACAGCGTTCCCTGAACTCTGAATTCGGCCTTCAGTTTTGGTAAACAGAACCTAAAAAACGTTGGAAATATTTTTCCCCGGAGAATGAAATTGATTTTTTTTTCCAGTTCCCAAAATATTTACCTTTTTGGCACATGATATTCTGCTTAAAGTAGAACTATTCTTAGAGAACAAGATTTCTATTTTAGAAACTCTAGAGACAATATTTATACTTAGTCTGTAGCACATTTACAGTCTTGTATAACTATGTCATGAAATGGTCTCGACCTTCTCTTCTGTATTAAGAGCCATTTCATAAATGTAAATTTTGTGATTCATTCAGTCAACATTCTACGATGTACAAATATATGCATTATTTGAATGATATCACTGCTTGAAAACGTACAGTATCATACTCATTTTTCCTGTATATACCAGTTCAAATCCATTTTATGTATTTTGGGGAGGGGTGATAAACACATGCTTAGATATGCTTATACATTGGTTAGTATTTAGTGATGATGGACATTATAAGTGGAGTGGGTGTTGTAGATGATTCTAGGACTCTAGTAAATATTCCTGATTTTATGCCCTTATGTGGTTATATCAAATCATACCCTTATACAGGCATAAGAATCATACCCATATTAAGACATAGCCAATGCAGTCCAAATAAGGTAAGGCTATTCTTATAGACCCCTAGAAAGCACAACGTGCTCTTAAACAAACCAAGCCTCCAGCAGCCCGGGAATTCCCCCTGCTTCTGTATTGATTTGTCCTAGAACTCCTGGAGTCCTGAAAGAACTGTGAGTTCTTAGTGACGTCTTATGTCCAACCTTACGTCAAACTCGGTACCTTCCAGGTATAAATATACCAGCATATGCCTTAAGCAACACACGGTGGTTTGGAGCAGATCGGCTATCTACTTGCCCGACGCCCTGCTAATGCGAGTGCTGAAGGAAGCCGACCCTCCCTGCTGACTCACTGAGAGAGACGCTGTCTTTTCTCCAGCCGAGAAATCCAGCTCCAGTGTTTTCCGGTCACCCTTGCGGTTTGCTGGGAAATCGAGTCCTTAGAGAGAGATACAAGACCTCCTTCATTCTATAACCAGGGTACGGAGCTGATTAGACCCACAGAGAATTCTTGATTCAGATTCTTGGCAAAAACTATAACTCATCTACTCCTTCCCTGTACTAGGCTTAGGTTAGGTACACTGGGGTAGGCGTATCTTAGAAACACCAGTTGAGTACGTTTAGTCATTATTTTATCGTTGTATGTATTTTATCCATTTAAAGTATCTTATGGCTTAGAAACCATATAAATGCTTTTACAGTATTATTTCATAATACTCATTTTTCTGTACGCACTTTACTTTATGACAAGTATTGCAATTGTAGCAATTCACTTCTCTTGCATGAGAAAGTAGACTGCTCAATAAATAACCACTTTTATTGCAAACGCCGTCTCTCTATTTCTCTGCACTTCTGGTGAAATTAAGCATGCACGATTGACTGAGTGAAATAGCTATCTATTGTTTCCGCGACTCTGGAGATATACTCCTTATTCTGGATGAGCAAAGTTGTCATGTTTATGCAGTTGTCAGAAACTAATCCCTTCTTGTCTATTCAGGAAAGTTAATACCTTCCTGTTCACTCGAGAAAGTTTCTAGTGACCTCTGAGCTAGCTGGCATTCATAATTAAGTCTAACATATTCAATAGAGACCTAGTCGACCTCAGTCCTACGTCTACACTATCGTTTATGTTATTCCAATGCGCAGAGCCTATTGGGAATATAGGAACTACACTACCAACATAGGCATCCAAAAGCACTAACAGTGCACAAGCCATGAGCGATAGGTACAGTGTACCACAGTAATAGAGTGCAGAGATACTGCGTGACAACCATAGGCATATAATGCTTGATCAGGCACATAGGGCGCACCGGTACCATGTGACACAACACAGACATCCAATGCACAAGTGTTCAGGCACCTGGGTACAGACGTACTGTGTGACACAATACATTGGTAGTATGCCTATGAGTAGAGCATGCACCCTCCCTGTGACATAATGCGCTTCTAATGGAAAGGTGTACCTGCAGTGGGTGCCTAGAAGCTTTTTGGCAGTTCCCTAATTTGTATATGTAGCTCCTGCAATGGGTGCCTAGATGATTTTGGCAGTCCCCTAATTTGTATGTGTAACTGCACACGCGTGCTTAAGTAATCTGAAGGTGTGACAACCAGGCATGGTACGTACTGATGTGACATCAAAAGTGCTGATAATCCGCTTGAGTGACGTCGCCGAGGCCAGCGCCTCGCATGACTGACCTCAAAACCGTGGAATGGGTTGTGACATGACGTCTTGGAATATCTAGATGTGATGCAAACAGTAAGACAAGTCATGCTTCACACTAAAAATGCCAATGGTTTGCGCCTTCTGGTGGCAACAAAATTGCCCCAGCCAGACCTTTGGTACCAAAGACCTGCCCCTGATACACTTAGAATGTGATCAATAAAACCCCCATGGGTGCGTAACTTTGAGTTCTTCGCATTCTGATTAACCAGCCCCCCATTGCGCTAAGAGTAACTCCTTAAGAAAGTATTACCACAAAAGTGAAATGAATGTGTAACCGACAAATGCTGAATCTATAACTTGCATTTCTTGTTAAGCGGCCCAAACTCAATTTTTCCATGCATGGTCCTCGGCCTGCGCTAGCTGGCTGCCCCGAAACTGGCTTTTTAAACTTACATTGAAATCAGAAGTTTTATTGTGAGAGCCTGGCATAGCATCTGTTGCATTAAATAAGGAACACTGAAAGCGGTCTGTCAATAGGAGCGCCTAGCTTCACCCCCATCTGCATTCCATGGGGGCCCCTTCATATTTTTTTGCGCGGTAGATTAAATGATTTGCCCAGCATCACCTGTGTTCCTTTTTATTTCTGAGATATTCAGTTGACCCGATAAATGCAGCCTTTGAAGGAGAACGACAGGTGTCATCTACCCTCTTGGATCCCCATGAGAAGAGCTGCCAACCAAGTGACATGCCCATGGCTAACCCACTGTGTCAGACGAGAGGGGCATGCGCAGCCTGGACTTTTAAAACTGAAATCGAAAACAGACGTTTTATTGTGAGAGTCCAGCCTAGAATCAGTGGGATAACGTGCAGAACATTGAAATCAGACTTTCAATGAGAGCGCCTAGCATAGCACCAATTGCATTACCATCAGACTTTCAGCTGAGAGCGCTTAGCATCACACCAGTTGTATTACTTGAGGAAAGTTGAACTTAGGCTAATACTGAGAGTGCTTAGCATAGCACCAGTTGTATTACAGGGGAACCCCTTCATATATTTCTACAGGAGCTCAAATGATTTGCCCAGCTTCACCTGTGTTCTAGGTCTTTGATATGACCCGATAGATGAAAACCTGTGAATGGGTAAGGACCAGTACCATCCCCCCTCTTGGGTCCCTATGGGAAGAGCTGAAAAACAAAGAGACAATGCCCATAGCTAACAATACCTTGTCCGAAGAGAGGGGAATGCAATCCACACATTTATTTTTAGAATGGGCTAATGCTTACCTGAAAATGTACACCAAAAATGAAAGCCCTACTACTTAAAGAATGGACCTGGCGTGCACAGTTTAGTGTAATAGTGCATTCCTTGATTACATAAGGAATGCTACACCTAAAACGTTTGTGTCACACCCTTACAGGTAGAAACAAAATTACCCAGTGTCACTGCTTTTCTGTAGCGGTCACCCTACTCCTCAGCATGTTAGTGTATTCCACACAATGTAGGGGCTAAGGAAAGAAAAACGACAGGTAATTGCGTGCTAACTGTATCATTCCAAGATTTACACTACCCCGTGCAACCCAGGACTGTCCCACTTCAGCTCAACAAATGCGCACTTCAGCAAGAGACAAGAGACATCAGGCTAATGACACTTCTGGCTGTGACCTGTGGCTCTCTGAGAGGGGTGATGTCATGCGAAACGAATGAATGAGAGAATGACTTTCTAATTTCATTACAACAATTAACCTGCCTTTAACTTGAGCAGCACAATTCAGCAAGATAACGTTTTTGTGTACCCTGCAACATCACACAATAATCTGACATTACCCCCATTAGTAACCTCCGATTTTTGCCTTATATCACTTTGCCCCCTCGTTGACGCTGCAATAGCAAACACGTGTTGTCAAGCCGACTTTCTGAAAGCTAGTACCTGTGCCAAGTTCCCACCCCAAAGCAGCCTTGAAAGCCAGTGTAGGTAAATATTATACGTCTCATGGCTATTCCACCTTTGTTTCGTTGCTTCATCATAACCTTAAAAGGCATCACTATTGGCTAACTAAAATGATGATGGGCAAAACGTTATTGAGCCTTTCTTACAAGCAAACAAAGGGCTTCCTTGATTACCTATTGCTATGCAGGGGGGGGTTACGCAACCAGCCTCGGCGCAATCTTTCGCACCTACGCTACCAAGCCCCCGTGGTGTCTGCTTCAGCCCCAGTTATCACATCCAGGACACCAGCAAGAAACTAAAAGCGGCAACGACACTTGCTGACGGCTGGTAAACGTGTATCTGAACTAAGCCACAGTCTGGATTAGATGTGTCGAATTTGCGGGGGAAAAAAACCCAAACCACCAGCAATTTGGAGCCACTGCCACCCCAGGATCAGCTCCCCGTACACCACCACCCCCAGCACTCTTTAGCTTTGTATACAATCTACACAATCAGAGTAAAAGGGAAACTGGAAATTATGTACCATGTGTCCCGACAAAGCCTGGGTGAAAGGTGGCACTCTGGCAAAATTCAGCACTGCCTCAGTAAGTACCACCTTTGTCTGCCAACTGTACATTACAATTCAGTGAGTGTTGCCCCCCCTCTCAACCTCACTCCTTCTTATTGACCTTGGAAGGATGACTGGTTAGTCAAACTCACTGGGAAAGTAACCCAAAACCGGCAATGGTGAAACAACTACATTTAACATTCCTTTACTACTCTAAGCCTAGCGGTTTACGGCCTTATACTGAAACCCTTGGAAGAGATCCCTTTGTTTAACAAATTACACTTTCTTACACCTTCAATTGAAGAAGCAGAAACATTGAAACACCAGGAATTGAACACTCAAACTTGAGAGTGAAAGTCTCTGACCTTAACCACTAGGCCACAGGGAATCACCAAGAAAAAAGAAGGAAATTGAAACACAAATATTCAGGCGTGTCATACTTAGTGCCTGATAACAGCCGAGGGCACCTTTACACGGTGCCCGTAGCTGGCGCGCTACGCCTCTGCTCCTTAACAAACATTGGGACTAACACCCAGCCAGCATTGGATAGCATTGCCTTTCTTAGGAATTAAGGGCCATATGTAGGTAATCGTGAAATACCGATTCCTCAATACCGAATTTTATTGATTCAGTATTAAGGAACCGGTATCTCCGATGTACGTAACGATTCGTTAAAATTTACCAATTTGTTAAAATTCGGTGAAAAATACCGATTCGGAAGCAATCAGTAAAAAAAAAAATACTGAAACACCAATACCGAATCAGTATTACCGAATCCATTACTGAATCGGTAATTACCGATTCGGTAATTCAAAAATTCGGTTTTTGATGAATCAGCTAATCCTGTGCATCCCAATTACCTCCCAAACAGGAAGTGGCCACACCCAGGCAGCTGCACTGAACCTGGAGCTGACTGTGAGGCAGGCAGGTAAGCTGAGGATCCAGGAGCAACAGAGCCTCTCATCAACAAATCAAAATCAACAAACCTTGGAAATAGCAAGCCAGGAGAGAGAGAAGGAGAGAACAGAAAGAAAAAGGAAGCTGAAGTTCAGCGAGAAGGAGCTGGAGGTACTAATCCAGGACATGAGCAAGGACCATGAAAAGCTTTTTGGAAAGCAGTCCCTCCATGTGCCTGAGTCTCAGAAGAGACAGATCTGGCTTGGGATCCACACCAAAGTTAATTCCATTGGGGTCACCCAGCGCTCCATAGAGGACATCAAGAAAAGGTGGTACTACCTTAGGAAGACGGCGAAGGCAAGGATGGCTGAGAGGCAAAGGCAGGCCGGCAAAACTGGTGGAGGGAAGAACCCAGCACCTGCACCAACATCACTGGAACTCATGGTCGATTCCATCCTCCAGCCGGAGTGTGTGAGTGGCGTGGAAGACGCAGATAACTCTGCCAGAGCTGCCAGGAAACAAGGTAAGATGCATGCCCATCATGCTGTTCTTCCTCCTCCCCAACCCCAATCCCCATATAGGAATAGGGGCTCCCACTCCACTCCATGTTTTACTCATTGCCTGCTATGCATTGTGGGAGATTTAGTCTCAGGGAACAGATGTATAGCACAGTCAGCCTAGCAAACCCAATAGCATGTGAAAGAAATTTGCAAGCAGAGGACAGTCAATGTGATATGTAGGCATGACATTTAATGCAATGCAAATGCAGCCAGAGAAGTGAGTAGATCTACATTCTGTCATTACAGGCAAGACATCTCGCAGTGCTGCAGAGGAGAGCAGAGCAAAGGCACCCAGGTCAGATGTAAGGCAACAGGAGGAAGAGAGTTTGCCTGCAGGGCACACAAGCACTGCACCACCACCAACAACTTCTCCTTTCCAAACATCACCTCAGCACCAGAGAAGGCCGCCATCTCCCCAAACTCTAACCCCACTGCCACAATCACCACCACCACCACAGTCAGGCAGGAGGCATGCCGTGGCCAGCCTCCAGCAGATGGAGGAGTCGGAGGAGGAGGGCACAGGGGTCCAACAGTCTCCAGTCGATGAGGACGGCAACATGGTGAGTGCTGAGACACCATCAGAGCTTGCCCACACATCCTCAAGATGCCGCAGGCCAAGGTGAGCCAGTCCTCAAGTGTCGGAACAGGGTGAAAGTGTCTTAGCTGGACTGGAAGGCAACATGCTTAAGTTCCAGCACCTGCAATGGAGAGAGATGCGGTCATTGCATAGAGAGGTGTCTCACAAGAACAAGCACATGTACCGAATTGAAAAGGCCATAAGTCCAATGGGCGACAACATGTCTGAGGGCATGAGAGACATTGCGACGTCTGTGGACAAGCTCTGCAGCCAGTTGGAGCAGGACCATCTTTGTAGGCGCAGAGAGAGGCAGAGACTTCATGCCTATACCAAGGCAGTGAACCGGCTGGCCACTGCTTCCTCCCTAATGTGCAGAAGGTCAACAGCCATGCAGGAGGAGATGGCACATTGTAGTAGGGATGTGGCCAGGGATATGGTGTCAATGACCTCTGCACTGTAACTGCTGCAGAATGTGAAGGTGGCCACTATGGAAACCAGGGGGCAGTGAGGAGGCTACTAGCTGTGGCAGCATTACGCTACCTCCCACCGAGGGCTGGAGGCGCAGCGAATGCACCAGCACTGTCCAGGAACATACAGTAGGCACAGACAGTGTGGCCAGTGAACGTGGACATGCAGCGCGTGGGCGCAGGAAATAGATCCTACTGGGATTTGTGACTCATTTGATGGGTGATGTAACCCATGTCTGTATGGACACTGGTTTAGATCCGGGTGGTGTGCTAATTAACTTTTTCCATGCTCATGACAAGGCCAGCTCCTCATGAGACACAGTGGAGCTGTGCTTATGACGAGTTGACCTTGTCATGATCCATGGACTATTGCAATTTCCAGCGCACAGCGGGAAAATCCCTTAGCAGCCAAGGTGTTAAACACTATCACACAAATACAGTAACTGGCTCTGACTCCTTACTTACTCAGGAATAGCTGCATGTTATTTCAGCCCGTCTGTGTCTCTCATCCTGTTCTGCTGCCACACCGGCTGCGCAGGGCTCTGCCTGGGGATTGTCCTTGCCCTCGTCCTCAGAGTCAGTTAGTTCCACTGCTGTTCCTTTTTTGTATTTCAGAGAACAAAGGTCCTAAGAAGTTAAGTAGATGTACAAACCAAAAAGGAAATATAGGCCACATTAAGTCACTATAAAAATCCTATGTTGAGCCGGACCTGGAGTTTTATTTATACAATGGAGAAAATAGTAAAAAATACTTTGGAACGCAAAAAGAGTGGGGCACAAGCCTGTACCCTTAAAGAGGGGGAAGTGTGTCGGAATGGGGTTAACAATACAAATAGTACAAACAAAAAAACATTGATTACAGGCAAAGACTTTGAGCTGTGGTCACTTGCATCCAGAGATGAGTATCAGCAAGTATGACCGAAAATAGAAAACCACAATAGTTAAGGACAATGGACATTTTTGGCACTATTTAGAAATGTCGAAGTTTCGATCCCATGCTCATAAATTAAACGGGATCATCATCAGGACTATAATAATTACATTAGCCTGGTTCATTATAATTGGTGCCTGTCAGAAAAAAAACAGGGAGAGAAAAAGAGAAGGAAATAGCCTATGAAATACAATAGCAAACACATTTGAAAGTACATCACGGGCAGCTTTTCAATTTAACATTAGCACCTAGTTAGCATTCAGCATTGTATTTCATAGGCTATTTCCTTCTCTTTTTCTCTCCCTGTTTTTATTCTGACAAGCACCAATTGTAATGAACCTGGCAAATGTAAATATTATAGTCCTGATGATGATCCTGTTTAATTTATGAGCATGGGATCGAAACGTCGACATTTCTAAATAGTGCCACAAATGTCTATTGTGTTTAACTATTGTGGTTTTCTGTTGTTGGTCATAGTTGCTGATACTCATCTCTGGATGCAAGTGACCGCAGCTCAAAGTCATTGCCTCTAATCAATGTTTTTTTGTTTGTACTATTTGTATTGTTAACCCCATTCCCCCACACTTCCCCCTCTTTAAGGGTACAGGGTTGTGCCCCAATATTTTTGTGTTCCAAAGTATTTTGACCTTTCTCTACATTGTATAAATAAAACTCCATGTCCGGCTGGACATAGGATTTATATAGTGACCTAACGTGGCCTATATTTCATTTTTGGTTTGTACATCTACTTAACTGCTCAGGACCTTTGTTCTCTGAAATACTAATTGCTACCCGTGGTCCTTAGCCATAATTGCGGGTCCCCCTTGTTTGTTTAAAAATAAAGTTCCTTTTTTTGTGGCAAGGTTATGTAGCATTGCACAAGTTGCTATGATTTTGCAACATTTGATGGGGCTGTACTGACGTGCACCTCCACTTTTGTGGAGGCAACTGAACCTGCTTTTTAGTAGTCCAAAGGTGCGCTCCACCGCGTTGCATGTGCCCTTATGTGCCACGTTGTATCTCCTCTCCCATGGGGTGGATGGGTTGAGATATGGGGTGAGTAGGAAAGACCGGAGGGCATATCCGCTGTCACCTAAATGTGAAAGAAAGTGCAATTATTTTGTGTCACCAATAGGTTAATCCAAGGTATACATCAGGGTGTGTGACATTGATTTACCTATTAGGTATCCTTCTCCAAATTCACCAGCAGCCAGACGTATGTAGATGCCACTGTCCCTGAATATGTATGAGTCGTTGGTACTCCCGGGGAATTTGGCAACAATGTCAGTGATGATGAAGTTTGCATCAAATATCACCGGCACGTCATGGAGTGAGTGGATTTGCGGTTGCGGTAAATGTATTATGTTGCTGCTGGTGGGCAGATTGGTATGTGGGTCCCATTGATGCTGCCTATTACGTGTGGGAAATGGTCCATTTGGTAGAATTCCAGCTTGGTCTTCTGCAGCTCCGCCTGTGTGCTGGGGAAGGTTATGTAATGATGCATTCTGTCCATCATGGTATCCAGGAAGGTTTTGAGAAAACAGGATAGGCAGCTCTGTGACACACCACCTACTGTGGCTATCACACCCTGGTAACTTCCTGATGCCAGGAGGTGCAGGCAACATAGCACCTGTACATGGGTGGATATTGCGTGCGCCCTTGGTGTCTGATGCTCAAGATATGGTTCCAGGTCCCGTATCAGGTCAAGGATGGTGTGTGGGTCTAGCCTGTACCTCTCATGGGTTTCTGGCTCAGTCAATTGGAATAGTGTGACACGCAGTCTGTACACACTCTCTCCCCATCTCCAAATCCTCACTCCTGCTGCTCTCAAACGTAGCCGCCTTGCTATGACGTAGAGGACCGCCATTGTGTTCACACTGTTGCATTTTGGGGCTGTTTTTATGCACTGCACCTGAGTACCACCTGCTCTGGATCAGTGTTAAATAACGATTCGTTAATACCGATTTTGGCCGAATTCGGTATTACCGAATTTTGCTACATCGCATTTCTGATTTTTTACCAATTCGTTATTTACCGAATCAGTATTGTTTGTTTCGGTGTTCACCGATCGGTAAATAAGGAATCGGTAAGGATTTACCGATTCGTTATCACCGATAGCATTCGGTAATACGTACATCGCACATGGCTAAATACCAGTCGGTAAAGCCAAAATTTACTGAATTTCGGCTTTACCGACCAGTATTTGGCCACCTACATATGGCCCTAAGTTCGATGAGGCAATAGAGTTGCTCTCTACCGTCAAGGTCAAAAAACAAAAGGGCAGGCCTAGCCGATTATGAAAAAAGGTGCACGAGCGAAGGAGATGCAGAGACGGATAAAAGGCTCTCCTCATATCAGACCACGCTGTCGTCATGCCTGGAAAGAGCACCTTAATGCATAACACCCGCTGCTTGCTCTGACGCCTGCCTTTTAAATCATTTGCGCATCCCTACCACGCACAAAGCCGCTTACTGCTTCCTATTGAAAGTGCTTGTTTTAAACCCATCATATATTTACTGTTGGCAACACTGGTCTCCTCTTTGCGCCCTCCACCGCTGTGACGAGAACGTGTCTTACTGCTGCTGAAACTCCTCAGCTACCCTGCCGATCGCGTACAGCCTTCCTGCCGGAATCCACACGAAAGTTGTTACAAACTTCAAGACTATTCAAATCGAACGCTGCGACTCCTTTGCGATCTCGTAACACAAACGCCGTGAAATTGCCACCCTCAATGGCGTAAAATCCTCAGCTGACCTGCCGATCTTCGTGATCTTGTGACCTGTAAAATGAAGAAAACTAAGAAATTAAAATACAGCCTCCTAGCGAGGCTGGTGTGACTAATGGCAGGCTGAGGGAGCGGCGAGCAAAGAGGCAGACTCCATCGCTCCCCAGCCTTTTATTGCCCAGGTACCAGCCAGGCCCATTCTAACCGGCCTGGTGTTAGCCCAAGTGCGTGACCTGCAAGTGCTTTCAATCACTTCTGGGTCACGCCCCCGACTTTGACCAATTAGTTGTGGGGCGCACCTGTTGCATCATAAATGCGCCCTGTTTGGGCATCGGGGCGGGCACGACCGCCATACCTTCGGAGTGGCCGATGCCGGCCCCCGCCTTTCTATTTGTGGTTGAGCCACCTGGGGATAACATTTGCAGGGCGTGAAATTTTCATTAAAGCTTTCCAAATGTTTGTACATAAATCAATAAAATCACCCACTACTTGCTGATCAGTGTCTACATCTACCATACAGGCCTCTGCGAGTCCTAGATTCTCCTTAATCACTTGGGGAAAGAATTGTGATGGCTCGCTTAGTCTCCACACCAGTCTGAGGTGAAGATTAATCACTCCAATATCTACTCTATACTGGGGCTTGGGTGACATCCAAAAAGCAACTTCTATGGGATTGAGATGTTTGCTTGCCAGCTACGTGGAGCATTCCTGACAGCATAAAGTGGACAAGGCTGCAAAAAGCATCTTTATCTACTTGAGTGGGAAGCAAGTCTCACAGACACCTATCTCTGTAGAATTGAAATAGGTAAATTATTTAGAAAATTGTAAACTAGTGGCTCAAGTGCAAATCCTACCTGATTATAATGTTGTGGACATGGTGGGCATAGCTAAACGTTTTCTTTAGGTAATCATTCTTTCAGGGTGCATACAGCTAGTTGTCTGCTACTAGACTGGCCCATAGTAAATAGTATATCAGTTTAAAATTCTCTCTCTAACTTCTTGCATATCTAGTTTAGTTTAGATTTTTCTATTTCCATTTCACCGGCCTTCGCTTTTGGAAGTAACCTCTTTATCACTACTGCTTTGCGGTTCCGTACTGCTCCCTAGGTAAGAATGCAGGTGCAGCATTTTCTATACATTATTATATTTCTTTACTCTCATTATAAATATTTTTCAACTGCATGCGTCCTCCTCATTTTACAGACCAGGGAGTCTGTGGGCTGCTAAAGACTATTTGAAAGGGTTTTCTTGACTGACATCTTCCTCTGTGAAAGATGTTGCTGACTCTGTCTCTCTCAAATTCTGTATTTCCCCAACTCATCCATTGAATGAAAACCTTCCCTTCTTCCCCCCGGTTGTGAGATATTTTGTGTAATAATCTACTTCCACAATCAACACACCTAGTGGGCTGTATGTGGTGTAAACAATGCTGAGCTGTTACAGGAGGGAGTTTGAAAAAAACATTTGCTCACTCTATTCTTCTTAGTCATTATGCGCCAGAAAATAAATTATAACGTTACTCACCGATTGAGCATCTATATGTAGTGTGTGATTTTTTCACAATCTATATTCCACAGAGAATCTAATTGCCAACGTAAAATAATCTCTTCCAAAGTTGTTAGTTTTTATCATCCATTACGCTTGCTTTAGTAAATGAATCTGTACACTATATTGAGGTATGCTATTACATCTCTTGAATGAGAATCCTTTTACTGGTTCACCTACTTTTTTCAATGAATCAATCAACATTTATAAAGCACATCAAATCACTCATGAGGGTTCGAGGTGCTGCAGAAGTTGGCTGCTGTGTGATGGTTTGATCATTTAAACAACCAGTACTTGTGTTCTTTCCTGAATTTCTGGAGTGAGGGTGCAGTTCTAAGGTGCAGGGGGGTATTTGCTCCATTTATTGGCTTCCTGTAGTAAATAAGAGCACCCTCCGCTGCTGGTTTGGCGTGAGATGTCTTCGATGGAGAGGGAAGCGGATTGAAGGTATCTAGTCACTTGGTAGAAGGTCAGGCGTTTGTTGACGCATGCTGGTCCTTCTTTGTGCATGGCCTTGTAAGCGTGAGTCAGCATCTTGAACTGGCACCTCTTCTGAATCGGGAGCCAGTGTAGTTTCTTGAGATGGGGTGTGATGTGGGTCTGTCTAGGGAGGTCGAGAATGAGTCTTGCTGTTGCATTATTTATTGTCTGGAGTCTCTTCAGGAGGCGTGCGGTGATTCCTACATAAAATATGTTTCTCTAGTCCAGTCTGCTAATGATGAGATCCTCCTGGTGTTGAGTTGGAGCTACCAGAAGATCTTCAGGAGCATGCAAAGGGTGTGGAAGCAGGCTGATGAGAGCCTGTTGTCTTGCTTCTTCGTGGGTATTTTGCTGTCCAGGAAAATGCTGAGGTTGCAGACGTGGTCTCTTGGGTGTGCCAGGTTCCATGGGCCATCATGCATCATTCCATGGCGAGGTGTTATTCCCGAAGATGAGGACTTCTGTCTTGTCTGTGTTGAGCTGGAGACAGATGTCATTCATCCAGTACGCAACATTCATCATGCATCTGTGGAAGTTGGCTATGGTGGTCAAGGGAGTCTTCAGAAAGTGAAAGGAGGAGGTGGGTGTCGTCTGTGTAAGAAATATCATTGAGTCTGTGCGATCTGACAGTGTAAGCCAGAGGGGCCATGTAGATGTGAAAGAGGGGGGGGGCTGAGGGAGGATCCTTGGGGTACTCTACAATTGATCTTCTTGGGATCCAAAGTGAATGGTGCAAGACGGATCCTTAAGGTTCCATTGGTGAGGAACAAGGCATACTATGCTGGGGGGACCCCTTGATACTGATGTGGTGTAACTGTTGATCAGGATGTGATAGGAGCTGGTGTCAAATGCAGCAGACAGGACCATGAGGATGAGGTCTGCAGTTTCACTTCAGTTCAGGAGGGCTCTGATGTCGTCAGTGGCTGCAATAAGGGCTGACTCTGTGCTGTGGTTGGATCGAAATACGGATTGGGAGGGGTCCAGAAGGTTGTGGACTTCTAGGTGTTGACTGAGTTGCTGGCTGGTTGCTTTGTCAAGGACTTTTGCTGAATAATGGAGCAAAGAGATGGGTCGGTAATTTTTGGTTCAGCAAAAGGTTTTTTCAGGAGGGGCCTCACCTCAGCATGTTTCCATTCCTCTGATAAGAAGGCCACAGTGCAGTGATGGAGGACCTTTCTGAACACATCACCGATTGTCTTGCTACTAAGGTTGAAGACGTGGTGGGCGCATGTGACCTTAGGAGCTCCAGAGTTCATGATGGATATGGTGTCTTGGTGGTGAGGAGGTATAAGTGGATGAGCAGCTGTACAGTGTTTGTGTTTATGGGTGTGAGCTGCTTGATGCTGATGCTGGCAGAGGGTTGGCATTTGATGTTTTCAGGGATGGCCGAGCTCTTGTTGTGGAAGAAGTCGGCAAGCTGGTCACACAATGCCTTTGAGGGTATAATGTAGTTCTCAGTGACTGCAGGCTTGGAGAACTCCTTCACAATGGCAAACAGTTCCTTGCTGTTATTATTGCTGGCGTCACTGAGGTCTGCTAGGGTTAACGGAGTGACATTATCAGAAACTTTCGCAAAGATTTTCTGGGGAAATTAAAGTGCACCAATTGGCACTTCTTTTTGGGAGAGGCATGTGAAGATTGCAAATAGAACAATTTGCCGTGAAGCCCTAGATGAACAGAATGGATGAGCAAGGTACACGTAAAAGATAGATACACTTAAAACAAAGTTAAGTTTTACATTTCTTCCCTTACACATTCCCCTGCAATGGTGTAAATGCTCATTTTGTGGGATTAAAAAAAACATTACCAGTAGTAAGCTTGGAAACTGTGTCCATCGCAAAATTCCAGGTTCACTACTGGGAATATCATGTGGTACCTTCCATTTTCAAAAAGGAATAATTATTAGGCATATTTGAAATTTCTATTAGACCAGTGTAATCTCACCAACATTATGCCATTATGTCACGTGGCATAGTCACGCTGCGTTCATGGCAAAATTTAGCTTGATAGCACGGGAACAACCTGAACAAGCAGAACACAAGTGGCTGTTATTTGCGGCACTTGTGTTTTATACAGCTGTTTCTTCAGAGCAAAATGCGCCTACACATCCAAAATAAATATGAGGATGCATTTCATGTTAATATATAGGGTGAAATTTCACATGATTACACAAAAGTAAATTATGTGAATTTCGTACACTCATAGTAATTACACACAGGATATAATTTTCTCCACTCGGAAATCTGTTTCACATTTGGGGCTACACCTTCCCTTACACTCGATAAAGTTGAAGGACTTTGGGGCAGATTTACAGGAAACTGATGCATTTGTGGGGATGCGCTAGTTTCAATGCGCCAGCCTCCAATACCCTTGCGTCACCCTGGAAGGGATGTATTTAACCCCTCCCATGCTCATGACGAGCTCAGCTCATCATGAGCCACGGTGGCCGCAACGCTCGCACGCGGGGCTAATTCCCCCGGTGTGCTGAACGTTTTACAAAAAACTGTTATTTTTTTATACTGATTTACTACATTATTTTAAATTATTTATTTTTATATATTGTGGCCACCGTGGCTCATGACGAGCTGAGCTCGTCATGAGCACCGGGCCGCTGTGTGCGCCCCCCAGCAGAGCGGGGGAATTAGCCCGCAGGCAAGGGGTTAAAATACAACGAACCATGGCGCAAGGATTGACAGATGCGTCAGAAATTCTGATGCATCTGTTGGCCCAAAAGTCACATATTGCTGGAGTCGTTTCGCAAGCACAACACAACTCCAGCAATGCATGGGGAGGCCTATACTCATTGGACTGCATCACTCCTTATGCCTGCTTGAAGCAGACAAAAGGTTTTGACGCAGTGGCATCCTAGAAGTGAGGCAGTGAAACTTTGTAGATTTCACTGCGTCACCTCTAAAAGGCTTTCCTCCCTGGAAACGCCCACCCTGCATACATTATGTGACATAGGAATTTACAACATGAAACATCTCCCTAGATGCGTCACGTTGTAAATTGGCCGCATTGTTTACACCACCGCTGTGTCTCAAAAGTGATGCAATGGTGGCACAAAAGTGTTGCAAGGGCGGCGCAAACGTTTTGCAAGGGGCTTGTAAATCTTCCCCTTTCTGTATACATTCACACTCTGAAAGAGGAGTTACTCCAGCCCCCTACAGGAATACATCTCTAACCATTTACTCTGAGGCAAGTCAGAGAGGAGTTCATGAATTCAGACAAACTCAAGTTTGGCCATACCAAACTCTGGAGTCAAACCGTACTTTGAACCTACCACTCCCCTTAACTGCAGTTTCACTTAAAGTAAATGCATGCACACCTCACTGATAATTATGTAGCAGTAGAACCATTGATACCTGGCAGGTAAGTTTCTTGGATCACTGTCTGGCATAAATGAAGCTCTTTCCATCCACAAATTTAGGCCTAGCGCCTTAAATGGCTATGTAAATCGCCTTTGCAGTTTCGTTATAGTATTTACTTATGCAAAAAGGTATGCACATCTCTTTCTGTGCTCTTCCCCGAGAGCTCACTTTCAATGTTAAATGAAAAGGCTCTGCTTACTGTTGTCATACATTCAAAATGTGAAAATGTTATTGAAATGGGCTATAATCTTTGCTCAGACGTATAACCTTTAAAAAGCACAAAAAGGCTGTATACCAAACGTTTATCAGGTGAGGCTAGCGGAAAGTCTTTTGTCAGTGTCCCATCTTTAAACACTCCTAGGGTACAATTAAGTTGCTAAAGCAAGATTATGAATCGGAATCATGTTTAATATATTTGTAAATTAAACTAATGCAGGATTAAATTGTAAATGTTTCATGGTTCCGAGAGCGAGTCAAACAGTTTTACCACAAGTAGCAGATGTTTGCTTAATGTAATGTCAACATGTGGCTTGTTTCGTTCTGGTTCGCTTCTCACATACACATTCATTCCCTGTCCCTTTAGAATTCGTGTACTGAAGCTTCACTAATCTGCTTTCTTTGCTAAAGCATGCATAATATGCCTAAGTATTGCTAATTCAGTGTTTAAAAATAAATTACACATCTAGAGAAAGCAATTAACCCTCTACGTGACAATAGTGCTATTTTTCAGTACATCTAACGTGGCAGCAAGAAGGCCAGAGTGGGATGTCTGACCTCCTGATGTCTCTGTACTACATACTAAATTACCAATAAACAACCTCTCTGTTGTCATACTTGCAGAGTGCAAAAATAGAATTAAATGCCAAAAATAAGTTGAGCTGCTTTTTCAAAGAGCTCTGGGTATGTGAGTCGCACAATTTGGAGAGCTTCCTTATAGTACACACTACACTACAAAACACTTTTGTCCAGATGTCAAAGAAAAACAGAAGCCAGGGATATTTTACTATATTAAGCCAATCGGCTGTTTAGTGTTTAGTTTGCATGCTATTCCTCAGTGCACACACCGAAGGCACAGTATCCAGGCAAAGGGCTTTTGCATTTATTAGGATCGATTGGATGTTATATTTAATTTAATTGTACGCTATTTTATGAAGCATTACATTTGAATCCACAGCCATAATCAAACAATGCAGTCCGAGGGGAAGGTCTCTGGGTCTCTGCCTCTCTCTCTTTCTCTCTCGCTCTCTCTCGCTCTCTCTCTTTCTCTCTCTTTCTCTCTCGCTCTCTCTCGCTCTCTCTCTTTCTCTCTCTCTCTCTCTCTCTCTCTCTCTCTCTCTCTCTATCTCTCTCTCTCTCTCTCTCTCTCTCCCTCTCTCTCTCTCTATATATATATATATCTACCAGGACTATATAACTTTTGGTTTTGTTTTGTCTGTAGTAGTTTAGTGAAAAAGAATATGTGTTTCAGTAATATATGCTGCCCTTTTCTCTCAAGTGTATTTAGAGAGCGTCACTAATCTAATGAGGGCAACCCTGGATGGCTATCCAGGGGATGTATCAATTATTCTATATTTTTGATTTTGATTGTTTTTAATTAGCACTTGCACTAGCACTTTAAAATATTGAGAAAAAGAAAAAAAGAATCTATGCACTCACTATATTATGTGCCGAGAATATGACAACAGCTAAAAGTTCAGTATATAATTTTTTCATGAGGTCTTTGCCCACTGGGGCTTCAATTGATACATTTAATGTTGTGCATAGCGTATTGGAGAGATAGCGGGGAAACCTGCAACTAAATGAATTGGGTGGAGGATTGGATGTATTCTCACTTAACATCACCACTGTATTTATACAGTTATAATGAAAAATTAATGTGACAATTGTTTTTTTAAAAAAGAATATTTAAATACATATTTATTTATATATTTTATACATCAGTCGAATGCACAAATATATTATATAATGCAACGTTACATTTTGTATTACGCATGTGAAACACAGTATTTTTTCCATGTTGTTTACCATATGTGAAAAAAATAACGCGCGCACTGGCACTTTAAATCTCGGCATTTGCTCTCAGCAACTCGCCATGTGATCAAGCTTTGTAAAAGGCGAAACGCGTAATGGCGGCGGCAGGCTTGCTGGAGAATAAACACCTCAATTGAGCACTTAATCTGGGTCTGTTCCTTCGTCATTTGGAATCTATGAGCTGGGGTGGCTGCTTCAGCCAGTGTGACGAATCTACGTTTGTTTATATATATATATATATATATATATATATATATATATATATATATATATATATATATATATATATTACCTACTGGCGGTCGCCAGTAGGTATATATAGTTAGGATTTTTTCCCTATGGGATTTTTGAAAATTCTATGTCTAATAACTTTGGCGTTTGTGGACGGAATTGGCTGAAATTTTCAGGAAAATGGCACATTTTGTTTCTGAGCAGCCCCTGAAAATTTGGGGGGGGTTCGTCAAGGGGGGGGCCAGAAAAAAGGGGGGTCCCAAAACGCGTTTTTCCCATGTTAATTTCCATAGGGCGGTTGGCCTCACTTTTAGCTCGAACGGCTGAATGGATTTGCACGAAACTTGGCAAAATTGTAGGGACTGTTAGCCCGATGTGCCTTTGCTAGGTCTCAATATATGAGCTCCAGTGGATTTTGAGAAATTAACGTTCAAAAAAAGATATATATCTGTAACAGCGCTCCGGGCAGCGCTCCGGTTCGCGTACTTTTCGCGTAACAGAGCTTTGCGAAGCGAAGCTGATTGGCTCTTCGGTGTCTGTCCACATTCTAAACAGTCCATAGCGGCCGCCATCTTGTCTCTCGGTAGGATCGAGAGACAAGAGGAGGCCAAAACAAAGGGGGAAATTACCATAAGGAGGCATAGTAGATCCTCGTTGACCCCCTAGGTTTTATGTGGAGGTTTAAAAAGGGCCCAGCAGGGCAAAAAAAAAAAAATTTCTTTTTTTTTTACGTGTGGAGCGCCCGGTTCGCGAACCGGAAAGCGTTCTGGGCAGCGTACTATATGGAAAAAAGAATGATAGACTTTTCAAATACTGTATGTTAATTGATTGTTGGTTTTGTTGATTATTTTTTAATTTCTTTATTTTTTAAGCAATTTTTATTATTTTGATTGTGTTTCATAATTTAATAAACTTTCTAACATTTCACTGTCAGAAATGTCATTATTTTCATTGAACATAGTTTGTAGTCTCTGAGGGTGTAAAATGTCCTCATTTTTAAGGAGGTCATCTACTGCTTGCACACATTGCAGTAGTTCTTGGTCCCAAGTTTCATTCATAAATTCAATATCATTTGGATCAATGATTTCTTGGCTGCTCTCTTGCAGGACAATTTGAAATTCAACTTTCTGTTCGCCTTCCATTTTGCCTGAAATTTGGATAAAAAAAATATATATTAGTAGATATAGGGCACTGTTGGGATTAATTTTAGATAGGCAGTTTTTATCAGTGAATTTATCTTTTGGCAGTGTATAGTATCAGAGTGGAAGTAGGAATATAAAAAAGTGTATGTGATTTAACGTAAGTAAATTCATAATTATACAAGAGAAGCCTAACTCCATCCATAACTATAACAGAGAAGTCTATCTAAATCTATAACTACTACAGAGGGATAGTATATAACTATCAGAAAAAGTTTACCATATTAATTTATAGTGCACAATATACTTCAGTTTTAAAAATAACAACTTACCTTTACAAACAAGTTGAAGTGTTTAGTGATAATTCAATTGAAATGTACAACAAGAAGTAGCAGTCAAAATGGCTGTGTTTCCTTCTCTTCCTTTATATATATTCAGGTATATAACCAATCAAATGTCAGGTAATAAAAGTAGAAAATGAAAGTAACATTTTCATTGGTTGTCAATTCCAACACTTCAGATGTGTTTTGTGAAGTAATTTACCTCACGGTATTTAGAGAGGTCTACAGGCTTAATGGCTAAATGGAATTTCAATCAAATTTGTGAAAATGAAAGGGATTGTTATGTAGTATGAGCTAATCTATATTTGGTGAGAGTGTCTCCAGTCGTTTTTCTGTAAATTACTTTCCCACCTTTTTTTTTGGACCGCTTCCAGGGAAGCGGCCCGGTTCGCGAACCAGCAGCGTTACGGGAGTCCACCATTTTGTGTTTCGGTCGAATCAAGATACAAGATGGAGGGCAAATAATGTTCAGAATGGGTAGAAGGGGGCACGGTAGACGTATCTTGACCCCTAGGTTTTCTGAGGGTGGCTGAGGAGGCCCATATGTGCGGGAAAAAACCATTTTTTTAAGAAATTTTGCGCGGTTAGCTTCCGGTTCGCGTACCGGGTAGCGCTCCGGGGAGCGTAGTTTGTTGAAAATTAGAGAAAAAAGTTAGAGTAAAATAATAATTGTGAGTGATCAGATGTAGGGTAGCTCTGAGAAGAGCTTTTGGGTTTATGGTACATTTAGGTACTTATAAGTAGGTACCAATGCACAGTCTTAAATTCAAAATGAAAATTCTGTTGCCCTCATCTGAGAAGTGAACTCCATCTCCTCTGTAGATATCTTGCATGCAGTAACGCAAATTATTGTTGTACATGGAGCCCATTCCATGGTCTCTCATGTAAGCTGAAACAGATTTGTTTACATGCTTCCTCGACTTCTCAATTTGTGGACAAAATTGGTTGGACCACCTCCATTTCTGTCTTTGGCATATATTTGAATATACTAAGGCAGTTTGAGGAAAAAGTGCCATTAATTGCTGAAAGGTGTCCTTTAAAAGCATTTCCAGACCTATCCCAGTCAAAGTGCCCAAATCATTACCTCCCCAGTGCACAATTAACAGGTCAGGTTTTGGCAAATGCATAAAGGTTTTCACCAATGGTATCAATTGGTGACATTTTAATCCTCTTTGGCCCAACCACTTAATTTCCACATCTTGTAAATTGAGGTTATGTAAATTTCTGTTCTCAGCATACATTTGAGCCCAGTAGATGTAACTATGTCCAACAATCCCGACATAAAACATGGTGAGAGAAGGTTGGGCTGCAGTCAGATGAAGTGTGGTAATGAAAGGGCAGTTGAAACAGTAGGAGTTTGTAAAGAAAAAAAACTGTGGATTTCCAGTGCTAATGATTCATTAGCAGTGATTGGTGCATTTCCATTTCTGAAAACAGAAAGTTAGGGTGCATGGATGTGTTCTTTGAAAGATGTAATTTGAATGGTCAAGGAAAAAACATTTAATGAAAGATTGCACTGGATACGCAGGTGCACTGAGAGTTCAGAGTTCAATTGAAACATTGTTGTGTGAACTTGCAAACATGAGAGGTCTTTCAGGAGGTGGTTGCTAAGCAAAAAAGGCAGAGAGGGCAGAGGGGGGAAGGGTTTTGATTTGAAAAAAGTGAGGGAAGAGTTATGATTGGCTAATATGAGAGATATGTGTAATGAATATCAGCATTTCTGTGCTTTCTATAGCTGCAGCCTCTGGAGTGCATCCTCTTTGTTCTGCTGAAGACAATTTGGTGTATTTCTGAGACTGTTTTGAAACTCAAAAAGTATTTGCTAAGGTGAGAAAAGATTTATTTAATTTAGATAGAGAATAGTATGATTTAAGGAGAAAATGATGAAGAAAGCTGTGTTTTTAAAATGATGCTTTGTCTCAAGTGATATACAAATAGATTTTGTTTCTTTGGGAAATTGTAATTGCATATTCTGTGTAGAAATCTTGCATGCAGTAACGCAAGTTATTGTTGTACATGGAGCCCATTCCATGGTCTCTCATGTTAGCTGAAACAGATATGTTGTGTTTAAAAACGACTTTTGAAAACAAATACATTTCTGGATATGTACTGCTAGAGCTTCATAGGTTGTTTGGGCCATATTTATAAGGCATTTGAGTGTCTATGATGTTATTTTTCCCATTTTAATTGAAGAGCTTTCTCCATGGGGCAAGTTTCTTGTAAATATGCTCCCATCTGTGCTTGGCAAATTTAGATTTTGATTATGGGAGTTACATAGCCATGTTAAAAATGACCCAAAAATGGTGCAAGGGCAATCAAAAAAATGCTTTCATGTGTCTTAAGGACGTTTTTAGTCATTTCCTCTTGAATGTAGGTATACAATTGATTTATATGTTGTGTTTAAAAACGTTTTTTGAAATTGATTACATTTCTGGATATGTACTGCTAGAGCTTCATAGGTTGTTTGGGGCATATTTATAAGGCATTTGAGTGTCTATGATGTTATTTTTCCCATTTTAATTGAAGAGCTTTCTCCATGGGGCAAGTTTCTTGTAAATATGCTCCCATCTGTGCTTGGCAAATTTAGATTTTGATTATGGGAGTTACATAGCCATGTTAAAAATGACCCAAAAATGGTGCAAGGGCAATCAAAAAAACGCTTTCATGTGTCTTAAGGACGTTTTTAGTCATTTCCTCTTGAATGTAGGTATACAATTGATTTATATGTTGTGTTTAAAAACGTTTTTTGAAATTGATTACATTTCTGGATATGTACTGCTAGAGCTTCATAGGTTGTTTGGGGCATATTTATAAGGCATTTGAGTGTCTATGATGTTATTTTTCCCATTTTAATTGAAGAGCTTTCTCCATGGGGCAAGTTTCTTGTAAATATGCTCCCATCTGTGCTTGGCAAATTTAGATTTTGATTATGGGAGTTACATAGCCATGTTAAAAATGACCCAAAAATGGTGCAAGGGCAATCAAAAAAACGCTTTTATGTGTCTTAAGGACGTTTTTAGTTATTTCCTCTTGAATGTAGGTATACAATTGATTTATATGTTGTGTTTAAAAACGTTTTTTGAAATCGATTACATTTCTGGATATGTACTGCTAGAGCTTCATAGTTTGTTTGGGCCATATTTATAAGGCATTTGAGTGTCTATGATGTTATTTTTCCCATTTTAATTGAAGAGCTTTCTCCATGGGGCAAGTTTCTTGTAAATATGCTCCCACCTGTGCTTGGCAAATTTAGTTTTTGATTATGGGAGTTACATAGCCATGTTAAAAATGACCCCAAAATGGTGCAAGGGCAATAAAAAAAAAACGCTTTCATGTGTCTTAAGGACATTTTCAGTCATTTCCTCTTGAATGTAGGTATACAATTGATTTATATGTTGTGTTCAAAAACGTTTTTTGAAATCAATTACATTTCTGGATATGTACTGCTAAAGCTTCATAGGTTGTTTGGAGCATATTTATAAGGCATTTGGGTGTCTATGATGTTATTTTTCCCATTTAAATTGAAGAGCTTTCTCCATGGGGCAAGTTTCTTGTAAATATGCTCCCACCTGTGCTTGGCAAATTTAGATTTTGATTATGGGAGTTACATAGCCATGTTAAAAATGACCCAAAAATGGTGCAAGGGCAATCAAAAAACGCTTTCATGTGTCTTAAGGACATTTTAAGTCAATGAGGAAACACAGGTGATGTAATTCTGAAATGAGGAAAAGAAACTCCACATTTTTAAATTACATCACTAGTGTTTCCTAAGTTTATGAATGACATTGTGCAGATGAAGTTTAGGTCTGACCACAGATTCAAAAGAGGTCTGCCCTTTGTTCAAGAGTGAAGTGGACATGACTTACTTCATTGGTAAGCCTACACATGTATTATCTCCTTTGTATTCTTCAACAAGCGAAAATCTCATCTGCAACCGTGAGTTGGCCTCACCTCAAACAAACAAAACAGGTGATGGACCGAATGTGAATCAATGTCTCACATTCACCGCAGTCCAAAGATCAGGGCCCAGACAAACCTCTGGATAGGCCACACCTTATCGTCATCCTGAATCAATCATTTAAAATGTTAGGGAGAGATTTATGATAGGTGTATGCCTGTTTTGTACCACTGTGCGTCACTTTTGTGACGCAGTGGTGGTGCAAAAGATTTGCTATGTTAAATAATAAGTAGGGTGTAAAGTTTTTGATGACTGTTATTCATTTACTGTTTGGTAATAGTGGTTAATAACATTTTTTTTTATATTTTATCACAGATTCAACTGCAGATCATTTCAAAATTTGAAAATGCCAACTAAGAATCGAATTAGAAAGGCTAGAAAACGTCAAAGACAGCAAGTTCAGCTATTACTGCAGCAGTCCTCTCCCAAAAAAACTTGTCAAATCACCAAGAAAGCTCTGGGTAAGACCACGAAATCATTCATAAGAAATATTTGTAGTAAAAAAAGTATTTCTACAGAAAATGTTTCAGTCCAGAAAAAGAGAAGCAATTTAAACGGAAAGGAAAGACCAATGAAAAATGTTACTGCTAGAGCAGGAGATAACTCTGTGCATGATAGTAGAAGGAAACAACAGTTTAGGGACATTCGAAAACGAATGTTCCGCAACAGGATAATAGTTAATTTATTAAAAAATATTAAGAAAGGCCAACAGAAAGTGGCATTTTATAAGAAAAAGAAAAATGTAGAGAAAATTATTGATCATGCTTTCGAAATTAAGCGAAAGTTATTTATTTTGGTAATCAATAGAATTAGGAAACTAAACAAGGTAATTTCTGATTTCAAATCAAATAGTAGATGGAAGAGAGTAGTTAATCGAAGTAATTTTGTGAAGTTTTTTCCGGAGAATGGATGCATAGTTCAAGTTGTGAGGCATTTTTCAATGAGGAGAGTTATTTTCAGGATAATGATTTGGTGCTTGCAGTTGACACCAGTGGTCGAGCTTATGAAGTGAAGGATGGTTGTCCAGTTGAAAAAGAAAAACTTGTGACAACAGAGATAGAAGAGGTGTTAGGTAATGAGGTTTTAGAAAGACGTCCTAAAGGTTCTGTGTACATTTGGAAGTGTAGTTCTATTTGCAGTGTGCGACAGGATTCCATCAATTTGCTTTGTGATTTTGTACGGACATTTAATAAGAAAAGGTTGAAGCAGAAAATGAAGTTGTTGCAAGAATTAGATCCTTGCAGAGTGAGAGAAGTGACAGGTTTGCGTGGTCATTCACTGGCTTGTCTTTCCAGGAGAGTATGCCAGAGTGTTTTTCATCATTTCAGGATGCTAGCAGTGCATCATAATAAAGTGAGGAAATTAGTCAGAATGTTGTATTATGCTAAGAGTCCAGCAATTATGCTTAAACAATTATGTGCTGCTCTTTTGCATGGTTCTGAAATAGATGTCAAGAATATTTGTGAAGAAATTGAGTTTTGTTACTTTGGAAGTAAAGATGAGAATGTTCAAATTGACCCAGAAGTAGAGGGTAATGTTGAAGATAATGTACAGGTTTCCAGTACAGATAATTTTCAGAAGGAAATTGCCACGTTTCAGGTGAAATCAAGTGAGAGGCCTAATTTCACTTGTGTGTGTTGTCGACGCACTTATTATAAGAATCAGATTAAGTTAGTGGATTTATATGCAAAAAGTGAAAGGGAAAATAATAGTGAATGGAAGGATTTCGTAACATACTTGATGGTAGAAAATTGTTTTGATTTGGGATAGGATCAACGTGTGTGTACTTATTGTTGTAACAAATTAAACCAAAACCAGATGCCTGCTAGGGCGGTTCATAATAATCTGGAATTGGTTGAGATTCCTTCTGAATTGAAGGATTTAAATACTTATGAATCTATTTTGATTCAAAGTATCCATCCCTTTCAGGCTATTGTAAGAATGGAGCCAAAGACAGGGAAGTTGCCTCCATCAGATTTACAGAGAGGATTAAAGGGAAGAGTTGTTTATTTGCTTCTAGATTTGAACAAAAACATTAACACAATTGGAGTAGAAAAAGTGGAAGAGGAATCTCTGGTTATCTTAGTTAATGGGGTTCCGACAAAGAATAAGAAAATATGGCAAGATTTAGTGGATGTTAGGAAAGTCAAAAAGGCAACATTGTATTTGAAAAAAAATAATAAGTACTATGAGAATGTATATGTTGCAGAAGAGGAAGTAAGTGATGAAGACGATAGCGATTTGTGTGCTGGCCAAATTGAGAAAGTAGAAGCCTCTAAAAGTGAAGAAATATATGAACATTATAGTGTTCATCCTTTGCATTCCAAGGAAGTCATGGGGAATGCTATTGAGTTGTTTCAAATGAAACAAGCCAAAGGGAGTCCAATCAGTGTTTGGGAGGAAAGTTTGGAAGCTCGGTGTTTCCCACAGCTATTTCCAACAGGTCAAGGAGGAAGATATGATGAGCGACCACATCAAATTCCTGCTTCTGAATACCGGACTTTACGTTTGTATGCAGAAGATCCTAGGTTTCGTCAATGCATTCCCTATTTGTTTCATCTCCTGTTTGAAAGCGATCTGTCTGGACTGTCATATGCAGTGAACCACATCTTGAAAAGTGGTATACAGATGCGAAACATCTCGGCAAGTGACTTTATGCATAACGTCAATGTCCAAGACAGTATTTTGGATTCTCACCTAATTAATCTCATGGCGTGTAAGCGTGGTACTAATGAGTACTGGTACCGTCGTCATGGTGATTTAAAATGTATGCTGAGGAACTTAGGAACTCCGACATGGTTCCTCACTCTGAGCTGTGCCGAGTATGGCTGGGAAGACTTACTTGAATTTCTACGAGAGGCAAATGGAAACATTGAAAACATTGAATTCAAGACACCCGGAGAACTGTGTTCTTTGGATCCAGTGAATGTATGCAGGTACTTCAATCATAGATTTGAAGCTATGATGTCTTTCATCATGAACAAGAAGAATCCACCTCTTGGAGAGGTGTTGGATTTCTTCAGGAGAAAGGAGTACCAAGCAAGAGGTGCTCCTCATATACATATGCTGCTGTGGATCAAGGATGCACCTAAATTTGGAACAGATCCGGATGACTTAGTGATGAGTTTCATAGAACAGTATTCTACGTGTGCTGTTCCAAACGCAACGGAGAAGAAAAGCCTAAGAGAACAAGTTCTACATTTCCAAAGCCATCGTTGTGGAAAGTACTGTCGTCGTAAATTCAGAAACAAGGACAAGTTCTACACCAAATGTCGTTTCAACTTTCCACGACCGGTGATTTCTAAAGGAAGAGTGAACAGTTTGATGTCTTCTCTGCGACATAATGTGACGAGGAAATCACCCAAAAATACATACAATTTGAAAAGGAACGAAGAGTCCAAGTACATCAACGACTACAACCCAGTGATTTTGTCCATGTGGAATGCTAACATGGATATACAGTTCGTGGCTGACAACTGTATGGCTGTGGCTCGGTATGTGACATCTTACATCACCAAAAAAGAAAAGACAGATTTGAAGGATATGTGGGAGGACATTTCCCATGAAAAGAGCCTCAGTAAGAAGTTGTACAGTTTCAGTCTGAAGATGTTGTCGCATCGAGAAATTGGAGCTTACGAATGTTCTGACCGGTTGTCTTCAGCAAGTCTTTATGCCAAATCAAGGAGTATCGTTTGGGCGAGTCTTGGTCTTGCTGCAACGCGTAATCGAGTTCTGAAACCTGTGCGGGAAATTGAGTATTTGGCGGAAAAGGAGCCAAACAGTACCGACATTTTGAAGACCAACATGTTGGATACATATTATCCAAATCGAAGCAGTCACCTTGAGAATGTTTGTTTGTATGAGGTTCTACAAAATTACATATTCAAGAGGAACATCAAAGAAGATATTGAGAAAGGAGTGTATGCTGTAATTGGAAGTGAGGGATGTCTGGTCAAGCAAAGAAAATGCCAATTAGTAAACCATCGAAAATTGAGTGGCGAATCTCCAGGAAAAAAGGAGTTTTCCTATTTACCACTTTTGCAACTTTTCAAGCCTTGGCGTGCAGAAGAGGAACTGCTTGGAGATTTCCTCTGTTATGAAGACTCTTTCACTGCCGCCAAGGAGACCATAGAATGTCCTGCTTTTCCCAAATATCAAGAAATGTTGACTTTGGAAATTGAGCAGGAAGCAACGATTGCAGCCGAGATTGCCAGAGACAGTTCTCAGGACAGTCAGAGTTCTGTTTCATTGAGTCAGGATCCACTAGGAGGACCTATTATCGAAAATGAAGCTGCCACTGCTATGAATGAAGTGGAAAGAGCCATGGCACATGATCAGGAGGATGCGGTTAACTTAGAAGACTTGGAAAAACAACTCAACGTTGAGCAGAGGAAAATATATGACGAAGTTACTAAGCAAATTGATCATGGATTAAGTCATGAGAAGAAAGAGTGCTCATGTACGTCTTTGAAGCCTGTCCGACTGTACGTGAGTGGAGAAGCGGGAACTGGGAAAAGTTTCCTCATTAAAGCAATTTCTTGTTATTTGCAGGAAAGGACTGAGTCATCGCTGTCTTGTGTTGTTACCGCTCCAACTGGACTGGCAGCACATAACATTAAAGGTATTACTTTGCATCGTCTACTGATGCTGCCAGTGGAGCATGACAACAAAATACAATACCACAAGTTATCTGGAGATGCTTGTTGTGAAGTTTCAAGAGTCTTGAGGAAAATGAAACTTCTTATCATTGACGAAGTAAGCATGGTTTCCAATGTCATGCTTGCCTTTGTGCATTTGAGAATGCAAGAAGTACTTAAAACTGAGTATGATGTGTTATTTGGTGGCAAACACATCATTGTTTTCGGAGATCTTCTGCAGCTGACACCAGTAAAAGGACAACCTGTGTTCAAAATACTCACGCATGAAGATACCAGGAAGTGCCTAGGGAGCATTGGCAACGTCAATATATGGTTAAACTTCAATTATGCTGCACTGCATGAAAATATGCGTCAGGCAAAGGATGAAGATTACAAGAATATTCTACAAGATATTAGAATTGGAAAAGTGACCGAGCATGGGAAAGAAGCTTTAAATGCACGATTACTGTCAAATTTATATCCAGAACAAGACGTTGTGCCTGAGAATATTTTTCAGAAAATTACTGAGAAGAAATTCGGAATATGTTTGATGCCAACTCTTGCAGAATGTGCCATCTTCAACAACAAAATGTTGCATTTAGAAAAGCAAGAGATTGTGAAACTGGAAGCTATTGACAGAATAGAGCATATGGGATCAACAATTATTTTGTCTGAGAATTTGAAATCAAAATTGGATGCATTAGAGAAGACAATAGCTAAAAGAGCGGGTTTTGAAAAGACTTTGAATGTGTGTTTAAATTGCCGAATCATTTTGAGAAGGAATTTACATGTTGAAAGAGGTCTGGTAAATGGATCAATGGGTAATGTTGTTGATTTTGAGAAATACAGAAGTAGAGATGGAATTGAATTTTTAAAAATTTAATTTGATGGCATTGAGGAAGTACAGCTAATTGGTCGTTGTTCTGCTAGGTTTTTGCTTGTTAAAGACTTATATGTTCGCCGTAAGCAGTTTCCTGTTTGCTTGGCATATGCGGTGACAATCCATAAATCGCAAGGTTTAAGTGTAGATAGTGCATTGGTGAATATTGGCAGTTCTGTGTTCAAGGAGGGTATGGCATAGGTGGCATTGTCACGAGTTAGAACTTTATCTGGATTGTACTTGATTGACTGTGATGTCACAAACATTTGTGCGGATCTAGATTGTGTTAAGGAATACAATAGGTTAAGAAGAGAGTATGCGCCACATTTGCCTCAATATCCTTTGTTTGAGAAACGTGTGGTAGGCCAGAAACGAAGAAATATCAGTAATAGTAGGGAGGTTGTAGCAAAAAGCCCAAAAGTCGATGAACCGAAAATTGTAAGCAGAAAGAAAACGGATTCTGTTGAAGATGTTGTCGGTTTTCAATTTGAAAACAGTTCTGGTGTCAACTGCTATGCAAATGTAGTGGTTAATGTTCTCTTTTCACTAGAGACTTTAAAAGAACAGATTGTGTTCAATTCGGAACAAAGTTTATGCTGTTTGTTGAATTCTGTGTTAGAGAAATGTAGCACTGATCGAACAAAAGTAGAAAGTGTGTCTGAAGTTCGTTATCTGTTAGACGAATGTTCAGGTCAAACAGACTTCTCTGAAAATATTCAGCAGGATTGTCAGGAGTTTTTAATGTATATGCTTGATGTATTGCAAGATGAGGGTGTAGATGTAGATCACCTGTTTGGGCTTTCTTATCAATGGCAGCATGACTGCGAGAACTGTAGGGTATCAAGTACATCTAGTGTAGACTCAGAAAGATTTATATATTTAACTTTGCCAGACAGTAAATCAGTGTCCTTTAATAAGCTAGTAAAAGCAGCTGATCACAACATGGAGTGTAGCCAATGTAAATCTGAAATGATGTCAACATTATTTATACGAAGATATGTCCAGTATGTCATTTTAATGTTCCAACGATGTAGGCCTGATGGAACAAAATTGACAACTTTAATAAAAAAAATTGTTGCTTCGCAGTTGTCAATATCAGGAAGGACTTTTGTAACTGCAGCAATTATCTATCATGACGGTCCTTCAACAACATCAGGACATTACACAGCTTATTTAAAGTCTTGAAACGGCTGATCATTCTGCAACGATTCTGTTATAACTTTCAAAAAAAAATTGCCGTATGACCTTAAAAATTCTTACCTGGTGTTTTTAAAACCAAAATTTTAGGGAAAGAATCTCGGGATGTGCTCTGAGGAATTTCAAGAGGTTCATGGAGTAGAGGGAATGTAAGTCTGCAATGCTGTCTAGATTATTGGTCCAAAATTTTGATTATAATGTCATTTTAAAAATCCAACTATATAAACCTGATGCAAGTAAGTCTGCTTCATAGTAAGCAGTATCAGTGTGATAGGAAAAGTAGAACATGAGTGAGCAAGAAGAGTTAGATATTAGTAGTCCAGGATTGTGAAAGTAATCTTAAACATTTTCTTTCTGAAAGTTGCGAAAATAGAAAATGACGGGATTTGCTTACAAGAATTCCAAGAGTTGTAAATCGCTCTAACATGATTTGGCCATGTGGAAACATGTGGTAGAATGTGAGAAGTCTTTTATTGTATGTAACATATTTTTCAAAACGATGGAGGTTTTCTTTCAGAAAGTGGCGGGCTGAAAACATTAATAGCACAAAGGAGTGTATGCTGTAATTGGAAGTGAGGGATGTCTGGTCAAGCAAAGAAAATGCCAATTAGTAAACCATCGAAAATTGAGTGGCGAATCTCCAGGAAAAAAGGAGTTTTCCTATTTACCACTTTTGCAACTTTTCAAGCCTTGGCGTGCAGAAGAGGAACTGCTTGGAGATTTCCTCTGTTACGAAGACTCTTTCACTGCCGCCAAGGAGACCATAGAATGTCCTGCTTTTCCCAAATATCAAGAAATGTTGACTTTGGAAATTGAGCAGGAAGCAACGATTGCAGCCGAGATTGCCAGAGACAGTTCTCAGGACAGTCAGAGTTCTGTTTCATTGAGTCAGGATCCACTAGGAGGACCTATTATCGAAAATGAAGCTGCCACTGCTATGAATGAAGTGGAAAGAGCCATGGCACATGATCAGGAGGATGCGGTTAACTTAGAAGACTTGGAAAAACAACTCAACGTTGAGCAGAGGAAAATATATGACGAAGTTACCAAGCAAATTGATCATGGATTAAGTCATGAGAAGAAAGAGTGCTCATGTACGTCTTTGAAGCCTGTCCGACTGTACGTGAGTGGAGAAGCGGGAACTGGAAAAAGTTTCCTCATTAAAGCAATTTCTTGTTATTTGCAGGAAAGGACTGAGTCATCGCTGTCTTGTGTTGTTACCGCTCCAACTGGACTGGCAGCACATAACATTAAAGGTATTACTTTGCATCGTCTACTGATGCTGCCAGTGGAGCATGACAACAAAATACAATACCACAAGTTATCTGGAGATGCTTGTTGTGAAGTTTCAAGAGTCTTGAGGAAAATGAAACTTCTTATCATTGACGAAGTAAGCATGGTTTCCAATGTCATGCTTGCCTTTGTGCATTTGAGAATGCAAGAAGTACTTAAAACTGAGTATGATGTGTTATTTGGTGGCAAACATATCATTGTTTTCGGAGATCTTCTGCAGCTGACACCAGTGAAAGGACAACCTGTGTTCAAAATACTCACGCATGAAGATACCAGGAAGTGCCTAGGGAGCATTGGCAACGTCAATATATGGTTAAACTTCAATTATGCTGCACTGCATGAAAATATGCGTCAGGCAAAGGATGAAGATTACAAGAATATTCTACAAGATATTAGAATTGGAAAAGTGACCGAGCATGGGAAAGAAGCTTTAAATGCACGATTACTGCCAAATTTATATCCAGAACAAGACGTTGTGCCTGAGAATATTTTTCAGAAAATCACTGAGAAGAAATCCGGAATATGTTTGATGCCAACTCTTGCAGAATGTGCCATCTTCAACAACAAAATGTTGCATTTAGAAAAGCAAGAGATTGTGAAACTGGAAGCTATTGACAGAATAGAGCATATGGGATCAACAATTATTTTGTCTGAGAATTTGAAATCAAAATTGGATGCATTAGAGAAGACAATATCTAAAAGAGCGGGTTTTGAAAAGACTTTGAATGTGTGTTTAAATTGCCGAATCATTTTGAGAAGGAATTTACATGTTGAAAGAGGTCTGGTAAATGGATCAATGGGTAATGTTGTTGATTTTGAGAAATACAGAAGTAGAGATGGAATTGAATTTTTAAAAATTTAATTTGATGGCATTGAGGAAGTACAGCTAATTGGTCGTTGTTCTGCTAGGTTTTTGCTTGTTAAAGACTTATATGTTCGCCGTAAGCAGTTTCCTGTTTGCTTGGCATATGCGGTGACAATCCATAAATCGCAAGGTTTAAGTGTAGATAGTGCATTGGTGAATATTGGCAGTTCTGTGTTCAAGGAGGGTATGGCATAGGTGGCATTGTCACGAGTTAGAACTTTATCTGGATTGTACTTGATTGACTGTGATGTCACAAACATTTGTGCGGATCTAGATTGTGTTAAGGAATACAATAGGTTAAGAAGAGAGTATGCGCCACATTTGCCTCAATATCCTTTGTTTGAGAAACGTGTGGTAGGCCAGAAACGAAGAAATACCAGTAATAGTAGGGAGGTTGTAGCAAAAAGCCCAAAAGTCGATGAACCGAAAATTGTAAGCAGAAAGAAAACGGATTCTGTTGAAGATGTTGTCGGTTTTCAATTTGAAAACAGTTCTGGTGTCAACTGCTATGCAAGTGTAGTGGTTAATGTTCTCTTTTCACTAGAGACTTTAAAAGAACAGATTGTGTTCAATTCGGAACAAAGTTTATGCTGTTTGTTGAATTCTGTGTTAGAGAAATGTAGCACTGATCGAACAAAAGTAGAAAGTGTGTCTGAAGTTCGTTATCTGTTAGACGAATGTTCAGGTCAAACAGACTTCTCTGAAAATATTCAGCAGGATTGTCAGGAGTTTTTAATGTATATGCTTGATGTATTGCAAGATGAGGGTGTAGATGTAGATCACCTGTTTGGGCTTTCTTATCAATGGCAGCATGACTGCGAGAACTGTAGGGTATCAAGTACATCTAGTGTAGACTCAGAAAGATTTATATATTTAACTTTGCCAGACAGTAAATCAGTGTCCTTTAATAAGCTAGTAAAAGCAGCTGATCACAACATGGAGTGTAGCCAATGTAAATCTGAAATGATGTCAACATTATTTATACCAAGATATGGCCAGTATGTCATTTTAATGTTCCAACGATGTAGGCCTGATGGAACAAAATTGACAACTTTAATAAAAAAAATTGTTGCTTCGCAGTTGTCAATATCAGGAAGGACTTTTGTAACTGCAGCAATTATCTATCATGACGGTCCTTCAACAACATCAGGACATTACACAGCTTATTTAAAGTCTAGAAACGGCTGATCATTCTGCAACGATTCTGTTATAACTTTCAAAAAAAAATTGCCGTATGACCTTAAAAATTCTTACCTGGTGTTTTTAAAACCAAAATTTTAGGGAAAGAATCTCGGGATGTGCTCTGAGGAATTTCAAGAGGTTCATGGAGTAGAGGGAATGTAAGTCTGCAATGCTGTCTAGATTATTGGTCCAAAATTTTGATTATAATGTCATTTTAAAAATCCAACTATATAAACCTGATGCAAGTAAGTCTGCTTCATAGTAAGCAGTATCAGTGTGATAGGAAAAGTAGAACATGAGTGAGCAAGAAGAGTAAGATATTAGTAGTCCAGGATTGTGAAAGTAATCTTAAACATTTTCTTTCTGAAAGTTGCGAAAACAGAAAATGACGGGATTTGCTTACAAGAATTCCAAGAGTTGTAAATCGCTCTAACATGATTTGGCCATGTGGAAACATGTGGTAGAATGTGAGAAGTCTTTTATTGTATGTAACATATTTTTCAAAACGATGGAGGTTTTCTTTCAGAAAGTGGCGGGCTGAAAATATTAATAGCACAAAGGAGTGTAAGCTATTCATAGGACATCCTTCGACCTCATGGAAAGTAAGTTAATTTTAAGGAGTTTTGAATTCAGATTTCTTATGTTGTATGGGTTTTTTAAACACAATCATTTTGATTGTGTTTTTTTTTTCCCCGCTGTTACATGATGAATACCTTCAAGTCACTGTTTTAGTGAAATTTGATACATTCTGAGAACAGCAAAAATAAACCATTTAACATGTATAATTAATTCTCTACTTTTTGTACTTATGATATACATTTAGAAATGTGAGGTAGATATGGAGAAACTGAGGCTTCTGTAAGTGTCAAAGTTAATGCTTACAGTGCTGCACTTCTGGGTACTGTTTTTTTTTTAAACCTGAATAGGCCTCACCTCAAACAAACCTCTTGAAAGGACACATCTTATTTGCATCCTGAAACAATCATTTAAAATGTTAGAGACAATTTTATGATGGCTTTACATCTCTTTTGCGCTGCCATTGCATTACTATTGTGAGACATCAGCAGTGCAAAAGATGCACCATGTTCCAAAATAGGCCTCACTTCATCAGCATCAAGATACTGTTTGTTTAAAATATATATCTTTAGGACTGTGTAGGGGACGTAGAGAAGCAGAGGCTTCTGTAAATGTCAAAGTTGTTGAAAAACTGTTTGTTCTTGAACCTTTTCCCTTGTCTTTTCTAATTTTTAAATACATGTTTTAATATTATTGAAATGTTTGTTCTCTCTTTCACAGATTGAAAGTATGAAAAAAGAATTGAAAAAGTTAACAAGAATTATAAGGTAAATGTTTTCTACTCTTTTCGTTACATTTCAATCACATTCACCTACTATAGGGCTTCAGACTATAGAGCTTTAAACAAAGATTATTTAAATGTGCAAATTTGGAGCTGTGCCTGTGGGTTTTGGTTCAATACACAAGTGCATTGACCTAAAATGCGTGTGCACATTACCAAATCGCTGTCTGTTTCCTCAGGCGTACTCCTCCCACACCTTTGAAGTGAAGTTTAGCTTCACTATAAACGCCCGGCTGCTTTACCTTCTCATTCTACTGTCCCCGCTTCATCCCCTCCCCTGTCTGCCGTGTGCATTTCTCCTCTCCCCCCCTCACAGTAACGTCACTCACACACGCAACGCCATTCACACACGCAACGCCATTCACACACGCAACGCCACTCACACACACAACGCCACTCACACACACAACTTCACTCGCACACACTACGCCATTCACACACGCAATTCATCCACGCAATGCCACTAATCCACGCAATACCACTCATCCACGCAACACCAATAATCCACACAACGCCAATTATCCACGCAATGCCTCTCATCCACACAACGCCACTCATCCATTTGCAAAACCAAAAGAACAAACTCTTCTATTGTGAAACCTATTGCATTTTCAATGCTTGATTCTTTCACTTCCTTATGTATTTTGTTTTCCACAATTATATCCTCTTCCTTCTTTTCTTAGGTAAATAAATCTATTAAACACCATTTCTGGTTTAGTCCCTATAGCTGTCTTTCTTTTAACATTACTCTCTGTTTTCTTCCCTTGTACTTACTCCTTTATTTATTTTTTGAAAAAATTGGGGTTAGATCCCGGTTCGCGAACCGGCGAGCGAACCGGAAAGCGAACTAAAAAAAAAACAGCTTGCCAGAGTGTTACACTTTCTAGCAATTTTTGTAAAAAGTGGAGGTAGTTCTGAAAAGAACTTTTTTTTATGTTTTTGTTGTTTTATATATTTTTTTCTTTTTTGAACATTATTTGTTTTTTTTGTATTTTTTGAACACTTTTTTGTTTTTTTTGTTTTTTTTCAAACAGAAAGAACAAAAAGAGGCATTGAAAAGGGCTCAACAGGAGCAAAAAAAAAAATTAAAACTTGGGGCGTTTAGAGCATCGGTGTTTCTCAAATGCTAAATTAATTAATTTCACACTCATATTTGCGCATGAAATTAAAGTGCCACAATATAAGCAAGTAAGCTTCATATGGACAAACATTTTTTGAATATTTGGCACTGTTTCGCTTGCCTCTGCAACTGTGAGAGAAATATCAGTAGATGTTCTGGCAACCGAAGTTGGGGGGTTCTCTTGTAGTTCACGCATCTCTGCCCGACTATAATTTAATGGATGCCACCTCTGCATATGTCGGTGCATCGTGTAGTTTCCATAGCTGTACTTTTTATCAGTGCCCCTGGATAATTTATCTTGGCATATAAGGCACGTAGCATAGCGTGCATTGACTTTTTTCTCTCCTGGTGGAATGGAAAAAAATTGCCATATAAAACTATTTTTGTGATGAGATACCCTGGGTAACTCTTTGACAATAAGGGGTGCCTCTTCTTCCTCTCCCTCTTCTGGATCCTCTTCCTCCTCTGGGTTTCCAAGAAACTGTGCAGGTGGTCCTCTCTTCCTATGAGGAGATGGTGGTGGTGGTGGTGGGGGTGCACCAGCTGAAGCTACAATTGAAGCCATTTTTTAATCAGAGCAAATGATCAGGTCTTCCTTTCTCAAAGTTGAAAGTCAGAGTGAGAAAAAAGGTGGGGGCTTTCATCATTTGGGAAAAAAATAGTTCTAAACCAATGAAAAGTGTTATTTTTAGGTCACATGACCTAGTCTTACATCATTAGGAAACCAAAAGTGAAATGAACCAATGAAAACTTTTATAAACAAGTCACATGACCTGTTCCACTCACGTTACGCGTTGCGCGCCGCGCCCCGGATCGCTTCCGGTTCGCGGTCCGGAGCACTTCCGGGAGCGCTAACGCGGCGCGTCATAAGACGCATTACCGACAACGTGATATGTCGCGTTTCCGCGACGCGTCACAATGTTGATTTCTGATGCGGTAGTTGCGCAAACGGAACGTTTACCGGTTAGCGGACTGGGTCGCGGCATCAAATTGAGCTAACGGAAAGCTTCCCGGTTCGCGAACCAGGAGCGAACCAAAAAATATTTTTTTAAAAATTAATCATAAACATATAAAATATAATTTGGGATATAAAGAAAAAGACATTTTACAGCTACAGATATTAGCTTTTAAAAAACCATTGAAATTCACTGAAAAAACCATAGGTTATAGACCATATATAGTTAGGAATTAGCATTTACAAAACCATATTTTACTCACACAAAACCATTGAAATTTCATATATAGTTAGTTGCCCTAACTATATATCGCGCACCCGCAATCCACTGCTGATGATGTCACATATTACATCATTCATGACATGGCCAGTGACATCACTGATGACATCTCAAATGACATCACTGATGACAACATCCAGTGACTGTGTGTTTCTGTAAAGTTAAAATATGTCTTACATATTGAAGAATGAGTGGATGTATAAGTGTCTGGATGAAGGATTTAGTATGTGCATGACTGACTGTATGAGTGAGTGATTAAATGTGTCTCACTGAGGGCATGAGTTAGTGACTAAACTTTCTTAATTTGTACATCATTATGTCTGTTGTTCTGTAAACTGCTGCATGTGTTGATCAGGAGCTATTTGAGTAACTATATGGGTTATTGGTTGGTTGCCCAAGTATTTGTATGGGAGACTGGATGTGTGTGTGGGTGGCTGGGAGGAGTATGACTGTGCATAGAAGTGTGAGCAGTTGATTCACTAGATGTATGGGTTCAAAAGTGCATGTGGAAACAGCTGTATGGGCGGTTGACTGTGTATGAGTGTATTGGTGAGTGAATGGATATCTCAGTGCTACATGTCAAAGTAAGTACATATGTAAAACAAAGTACATGTGAGAGTTGACATATATAAATAACTGTGCATAATGTATATATCATTGTGAGCTTGTATCAGGGATTGTATAAGAGAGTAAATATGTGTTAGTATATGTTTGAATAAGTAAGGTGTGTATAACTGTATAGTTGAGGAAATGGAGGTGTGATTGATTCTTTGCATGATTGACTAGGCGTGTGAATAACTCCATGGATGAGTGACAGTCTGTGAGTGTCTGTTTACACTGAGTGTATCTAAGGTTATATTAGAGTCTGAAGAGGTTCATCGTATTATCACATGAATGATGTCATCAGTGATGTGATCAGTAATGTCAAATGAGATGTCATCAGTGATGTCATCAGTGATGTCATTTGAGATGTCATCAGTGATGTCATCAGTGATGTCACTGACCATGTCATGAATGATGTAATATGTGACATCATCAGCAGTGGATTGCGGGTGCGCGATATACAGTTAGTGCAACTAACTATATATGAAATTTCTATGGTTTTGTGTGAGTAAAATATGGTTTTGTAAATGCTAATTCCTAACTATATATGGTCTATAACCTATGGTTTTTATAGTGAATATATATATATATATATATATATATATATATATATATATATATATATATATATATATATATATATATATATTACCTACTGGCTATCGCCAGTAGGTATATATAGTTAGGATTAATTCCCTATGGGATTTCTGAAAATTCTATGTCTAATAACTTTGGCGTTTGTGGACGGAATCGGCTGAAATTTACAGGAAAATGGCACATTTTGTTTCTGAGCAGCCCCTGAAAATTTGGTGGGGTTTCGTCAAGGGGGGGCTGAGAAAAAAGGGGGGTCCCAAAACGCGTTTTTTACATTGAGTTTTCCATAGGGCGGTTGGCCTCACTTTTAGCTCGAACGGCTGAATGGATTTGCACGAAACTTGGCAAAATTGTAGGGACTGGTAGCCTGATGTGCCTTTGCTAGGTCTCAATATATGTGCTTCAGTGGATTTTGAGAAATTAACGTTTAAATCAAGATATATATCTGTAACAGCGCTCCGGGCAGCGATCCGGTCCGCTTACTTTTCGCGTTTCGGAACTTTGCGCGCAGAAAGCTGATTGGCTCTCCGGTGTCTGTCAACATTCTAAACAGTCCGGAGCGGCCGCCGTCTTGTCTCTCGGTAGGATCGAGAGAGAAGAGGTGAAAAACGAAGGGGGAATTTATTGAAAGGGTGCAAGGTATACCCCTCTTTACCCCCTAGGATTGTTGTTGGGGTTATTAAAGGGTCCCGTGGGGAAAATAAAAAAAAATTATTTTTCACGGTAGAAGCGTTTCCCGGGCCGCGAACTGGGCCGCAAACTGGTAGCGAAACGGGAATTCGCCATTTTGTGCTTCGTTTTAATTGTTTAGAGACAAAAATTATCGCCGCACATCGGCCACAATGCATGAATATCGTTGAAAAGTCAGCGATATTCATGCATTATCCAGCAAATGCTCTTAGCCATGTTATCCACCTTCCATTGGATAACAGAAAGCTGATTGGCTCTCCGGTGTCTGTCAACATTCTAAACAGTCCGGAGCGGCCGCCATCTTATCTCTCGGTAGGATCGAGAGAGAAGAAGAGGTGAAAAACGAAGGGGGAATTTATTGAAAGGGGGCAAGGTATACCCCTCTTGACCCCCTAGGAATGTTGTTGGGGTTATTAAAGGGTCCCGTGGGGAAAATAAAAAAAAAATGATTTTTCACGGTAGAAGCGCTTCACGGGCCGCGAACTGGGCCGCAAACTGGTAGCGAAACGGGAATTCGCCATTTTGTGCTTCGTTTTAATTGTTTAGAGACAAAAATTATCACCGCACATCGGCCACAATGCATGAATATCGTTGAAAAGTCAGCGATATTCATGCATTATCCAGCAAATGCTCTTAGCCATGTTATCCACCTTCCATTGGATAACAGAAAGCTGATTGGCTCTCCGGTGTCTGTCAACATTCTAAACAGTCCGGAGCGGCCGCCATCTTATCTCTCGGTAGGATCGAGAGAGAAGAAGAGGTGAAAAACGAAGGGGGAATTTATTGAAAGGGGGCAAGGTATACCCCTCTTGACCCCCTAGGAATGTTGTTGGGGTTATTAAAGGGTCCCGTGGGGAAAATAAAAAAAAAATGATTTTTCACGGTAGAAGCGCTTCACGGGCCGCGAACTGGGCCGCAAACTGGTAGCGAAACGGGAATTCGCCATTTTGTGCTTCGTTTTAATTGTTTAGAGACAAAAATTATCGCCGCACATCGGCCACAATGCATGAATATCGTTGAAAAGTCAGCGATATTCATGCATTATCCAGCAAATGCTCTTAGCGATGTTATCCACCTTCCATTGGATAACATGGCTAAAAACTGCTCTGTGCGTGAGCTTTTTTTTTTTTTTTTTTTTTGCTGCATGACGTTTGTTAACGTTCGATTCGATGGAAATCAGGAAGTGTTGAACACCATTTTGTCACTGCGAGTAAATATTTTGTTATAAATGAATCCTTATTGATAAACATTGTCTGCGCCATCTTGCGTTTTTGTCCAATGCCACAATTTTGTCGTGCACGGCAGCCATTTTAGATGCCTTGACCAGGGCCACTCTCTGCACGCCGCCGATTCTCAGCATGGCTCCCCACCCTCGCACGCATCTCCCCCACGCAATGGTCACCCCCGCTCTCTCTCTCATGCATGGGCCATATACTTCCCCCATCTGCGCTGCTCTTCTCTGAGAATCACACCCTGTGCCCGCTCGACACCTCCCTTTCACCCTATTCACTACCGCACCCTCTGACACTCCTCTTCCTCTGTGTCCGATTGTCCAGGCCGGACCTAGGCTATCACCTAGCCCTGCGGATGTAGTTTATGGCCCCAGCTGTAGAGTATCCAGACATGTCAACCCTCCCGATTCAGGTGTGAGACTACTGATTTCAGTGCTAGTCTTTCGCTTCCCGATTCCTGCAAGGAAAAACCCGGGGGCATATTTCCAACAACTAGCGGTAATTTTTGTCTCTAACTTGTTTAGAGACAATAATTATCGCCGCACTTCGGCGAATTTTATCGCACATAAACCTTGCTATTAGCAAGGTTTATCGCAAATGCGATAAAAAACGGCCGCAATGCATGAATATCGCTGAAAAGTCAGCGATATTCATGCATTAGTCAGCAAATGCTCTTAGCCATGTTATCCACTTCCCATTGAACAAGCGCATGGTCTTTTAGAGGTTTGTGAAGTACTCGGGGCGGCGGTGTGTGTGTGCCCTCTTTCAGGAGCGGGCGGGGGGGCAATGCCAGCAATTTGCAGGCCAGGCAGTGTTCAACACGTGCATCACCCTTTCTCTGCCTGCTATTGCGCTCCATGCTTCGGAAAGGTAAGAAAAAGAACGTGCATTTGAGTTTGAAATGTCCGATCTTGTAGCAGTACACTTGCAAAGCCCACACATGACAATAACCCGATTCAAGGCCCCATTCACCCGATTTTTAAAAAAAATATAGTACTCCAAGACAGTTACATTTTAAAACTTTATTAATATTTAAATATAACGAACGCAACAAAAACTGTAAATATATTTAACCATTTTTTGAAATTAACCAGAACTATAACGATAACAACAACAACAATAATATAACTTTTATGCCTAAATTACGCAAACATTTAGCTAATCTGCTAAAGGGGGGAGTCGCCATTTCTTTACAATAATCAATAATGAAAAATCCACATCAATAGGGTTGCCCGTTTTCTCGATGCAGCACTATAGTGCAATATACACAGCACCTGGGGTGTCAAGAGTGAACAGGTCTTTCTTTGTTCCTTAAGATGTTATCTCCGAGAATGCTGATGCATTGGTGTCTGTACACTTCTTTGTCAATTCTGTCAAGATGATAACTGCTTTATAAACAGACGATATCTTTGTTTAGTCATTAGTGTTAAGTGTGTCTGAAACTACAGTGCCCTTCTGTTTTTTTTTCTTCAGGCTCTACAGAGTTTTGTGTGTTGTTCTTTTGAGCGACAATTATTCCAGAGGTTTCAGGTTCACTTGTTTTGTTCTGCAGTGAGTTAACAGCTTTAGAGAGTTCATGTTTATTTGCTATGTCCTGCTGTTCGTCAACTGCTTCAGAGACGTCAGCCTCATTTTTTATGTTTCAGTAGATCCTGGACCTGCCCGGCCGCGCCCAAAATGGCGCCGGTGTAAATGGGACTCGTAACTGCTTGTTCTGTACTGGTTGCCCAACCTTGATCTCACGAGATACATATGCAGTTTTGAAGCACATGGCGGAGGCTTGTCTGCTGTAGTGGGGCGCCCCTTTATCGTTTCAGTCGCCATTCCGCCCGCTTTTGCTACACTGTGCCTTTTCCGCCATTCAGCTGTTTAGCGCCCGCTCTTACCGCTACAGCGTCTCGCTCACCATGTAGTTGAGTTGCTCCCACTCTTGCGGTGCAGCGATAGGCGGCTGCCACAGGACTCTTAAAATGGCGGCCGGTTCTTCGGATTTGGGCCTGGTCCAGTAAAATGGCCCTGGGAAACCTTGGAACTCGGACGCTTGTCTGCCAGGGCTTGGGTTCCATTCTCGAAAGCGTCCCCTCAGCCTTGAAGATTGTACAAAAGTCTTGGGGGCCGTCGACTCCCGCAGGCTTCCGGTGGGGAGCGGCTGCCATGATTGCTTGCGGAATGGCCACGACGGAGCTACGAGATGGTGGTGCTCTCATGGTGACGCCAGCTTCAGTCTGAAACATCCAGAAACAAGGTGGGGCTTTCATCGTTTGGGGAAAAAAAATGTTTTAATCCAATGAAAAGTGTTATTTTTAGGTCACATGACCTAGTCTTACATAATTAGGAAAAGAAAAGTAAAATGAACCAATGAAAAGTTTTATTAACAAGTCACATGACCTGTTATGCTTACGTTACGCGCTGCGCGGCGCGCTCTGGATCGTTTCCGGGAAGCTGCGCCTTGCGCACCGGAGCACTTCCGGGTGCGCTAACGCGTCGCGTCATATGACGCATTACGCGACAATGCAGGTGCAGAATATAGTCAAAATGTGTCCACCAACCAGCGGTCGGAATTCCACCGCTTTCAGCAGTCCAAAAAGTTCGGTCAAATCTTAAGAGCGGGAGCAACTCAACTACATGGTGAGCGAGACGTTGTAGTCGCAAGAGCGAGCGGTAAACAGCTGAATGGCGGAAGAGGCACAGAGTACCAAAAGCGGGCGGAATGGCAACTAAAACGGTAAAGGGGCGCCCTACGACAGCGTGTCTTCAGGTGAAACGGATTGTGGGACAAGGTCCAGAATGAAAGATTCTTCAAAAGGGAAAAAATTCCGCCGGACCCCGGGAGCCGGCCGCCTATGCCGGGGGCGATCTCAGGCCTCACCAGGGCAACACGACTTGGGGAGGGGGCAGGAGCCAAGCGCCCCCTCTCAGTCCGCGCCATCTCACCGCCCCTCGGGGGCCTCCGTCAAGCGGTTTAGGGAGGCACCGTATCACATTGTTTTCCAATGCAGTCAGGTCCACAAATGGACCCCACTTACTTTGAATAGTGAAGCTGCAGCAGGTGCAAATAAGGTTTAAACAGTGTTACAAGAGCTGCTTAGAACTCTGAAGTATGGCACTCAACAACCAGGACTTATGCCATTTATGTAAGGCAGTGACATGGAAGCAACTCAGGGACAAAAAGCATGAACGAACATTCACGTATGAAAATCTTATTTGGAGAAGGGGTAGAATCCAAACGCCCCCTGCCAGTTAGCGCCACTACACCGTATGTGGAAAATCTGAAGCCATCATTCTACAAACTCTCAACGCTTGTTATCAGTGCATGACTTTCATGCTCGATCGATTGAGCTAGCCGGATCGGGCAATAAAAAGTATAAAATAGTTATGTAAATAGTTATTTAATAAAATGTTTTACTCTGTTTCTTTGGTGGTGTGTTGTGTATATTTATAATATTTGCATAGGGTTTGCCGTTATTTTGGGCGGTGTGGGTGGCGGAGTCGAGCTGTTTTGCAGCCCTCATGGTGTGGAGCTCAATTCATTTCACTATTTTCGTATTTCTCATGAAGGGTTATTCCTAATGTTTGTATTTTACCGAGGTTAAAAAGAGATCGAATTAGTGGTCTACTGATTTTGCTCGATTACTTTTCTTTTTTTACACGATTTTTCACTATCTGCAAAGACTAAACAGAGTATTGCGACTTTGTGCTTGTTTGTAAATAGAGAATGATCCAAAGAGAACCAATTGTAAAACAGTAAATGCTTGGATAATAATTAATCAAATGGAGAGACAAGCAGGTACGACGGATTACAACAGGGGTAAAGGTCTGAGTTAATTACCGTTCACTATCTGCAAAGAGAGAGTACTACTAAGAGAAAAGAGGGGAGTGGGGGGGGGGGGCAGCGTTCAAAGCACATCAGCGTGCATAAACACGAAAACGTTTTTACCTATCACGTACTTGACATTTGACAGCTTTTGATATTTGCTATTAAAAAACCATTGAAATTCACAGAAAAAACCATAGGTTATACTCCATATATAGTTAGGAATTTGCATTTACAAAACCTTGAAAATTCAATGAAAAAACCATTGGTTTTAGGCCATATATAGTTAGGGATTTGCATTTAGAAAACCATATTTTACTCGCATAAAACCATTGAAATTCCATATATAGTTAGATGCGCTAACTATATATCGCGCACCCGCAATCCACTGCTGATGATGTCACATATTACATCATTCATGACATGGTTAGTGACATCACTGATGACATCACTGATGACATCTCAAATGACATCACTGATGACATCACTGATAACATCTCATTTGGCATGACTGATCACATCACTGATGATATCATTCATGTGATAATACCATGAACCTCTTCAGACTCTAATATAACCTTAGATACAATCAGTGTAAACAGACAGTCACTCATCCATGGAGTTACTCACACACCTAGTCAGTTATGCCAAAAATCAATCACACCTCCATTTTCTCAACTATAGAGTTATACACACCTTACTTATTCAAACATATACTAACACATATTTACTTTACTCTCTTATACAATCTCTGATACATGTTCACAATGATCCATACAGCCACTCACACATTCACTAGCTCTTATGCACAGTTATTTATAGATGTCAACTCTCACATGTACTGTGTTTTACATATGTACTTAATTTGACATTTAGCACTGAGATATCCATTCACTCAGTAATACACTCATGCACAGTCAACCGCCCATACAGCTGTTTCCACATGCAGTTTTGAATCTATACATATAGTGAATCAACTACTCACACATCTATGTACAGAGTCACACACCTCCCAGCCACCCATACACACACACTCAGTTTCCCATACAAATACTTGGACAACCAATCAATAACCCATACAGTTACTCATATAGCTACTGATCAACATATGCAGCAGTTTGTAGAACAACAGATATAATGATGCACAAATTAAAACAGTTTAGTCACTAACCCATGCACTCAGTGAGACACATTTAATCACTCACTCATACAGTCAGTCTTGCACCTACTAAATCCTTCATCCAGACACTTATACATCCACTCATTCTTCAATATGTAAAACATATTTTAACTTTACAGAAACATAGAGTCACTGGATGTTTTAATCAGTGATGTCATCAGTGATGTCATTTGAGATGTCATCAGTGATGTCATCAGTGATGTCACTAACCATGTCATGAATGATGTAATATGTGACATCATCAGCAGTGGATTGCGGGTGCGCGATATATAGTTAGCGCATCTAACTATATATGGAATTTCAATGGTTTTATGCGAGTAAAATATGGTTTTCTAAATGCAAATCCCTAACTATATATGGCCTAAAACCAATGGTTTTTTCATTGAATTTTCAAGGTTTTGTAAATGCAAATTCCTAACTATATATGGAGTATAACCTATGGTTTTTTCTGTGTGAACAAGACTACGCCAGTAGTCGAAACGTTGCATTTGGAAGGCACAGGAACCAAATAAAACATCTTGCCTGGAACAACGTGGGGTCTGTCTCTTCATTCGCCGCTGGGCTGTGGAAGTGTGAAGATTCTGTGCTGATATATATATATATATATATATATATATATATATATATATATATATCTACCAGGACTATATAACTAAGCAAATGACTGAGATTAAAACCCGTGTGAAAAAATACGAACAAACGATAAAAGAAAGGAAAGCTGAAAAATTCCAAAGGGATCGCGCAGACTACATGAAAGGACGCATATACACATTTGCGAGGAAATATGATGGAATAAGACAAAGGAAATTACCTGCCTCAAATGTGCAAGATGATATAACACCTGAAGAGTCCGAAATAAGCTCGGGAGCAGAATCAGATCCCGGTACATCGACTGCCATAGCCCAATGTCTGACAGTACCAACCCCCGCTGATGAATTTGTTTTTTTACGGGAGGAGAGACTGAGAACGCTGAGACCACGGCGAGCTCAACAAAATTTCAGCAAAAACAATACAACATCTCAAAAAAGCAGGAAGCGAAAAAACAGGAGATGGGGGAAATGTAAGACAGCAAAAAGAAAACACAAAGGAGCAAAACTACAGAAGGAATTAGAAACGATAATGGCCACACAAACGGAAGAAAAAGATAAAAACACAGTCATAAATCTAACAAATATGGCCTTAACAAGTACAGAAGAAGAGACTTTATCATTGGGATTATCCTTTTGTAAACGCACGAACTTCAATTACACTCAAACAAGGATAGACTTACATCAGTTCATACGTAAACTGAAATTGAAAAAACATTTCTTTAATTATAAAGAGATAAACAACAGTGAAAAAGAACGAATGGAAGACACAAATTGGCAAATTGACGATATGACATTTATCAGGGAAATGGCGGACCTGGACAACAATGGAAAGAGTGGCATGATGAACACTCAAGAAGCAGCGGAATATGCCGGAGTCTATATTGCAGGTACATCTAAAGCGCAATTTAAACCGAGATCCACATTCTGCCCTATCATGCCCAAAGACTGCATCAATATCTTTTCTGACAAAGTCATACGTGATCTAAAATCTCTGTCGTGGGCAAGCAGCAACGACTTTTTCAAAACACATGCAAATGAGAGATCAGCATATGATAGTGTTATGGCTAAAATCAAGGAAAGAAGTGATGTGGTTGTACGTTGGTCCGATAAAGGAGGGAATGTGGTCCTTTGGTCTCTTGAAATGTATAACTCAGAAGCACTACTTCAGTTATCCGATAGAGAATGTTACCAGAGGATCAGTGAGACAAACATCTTCAACATACAAGAGAGGCATCATAGGAGTTTATACGATTGGAAAAGTGCTGGAACAATTTCAAAGAATGAATTTGATTTTTTTTTTAAATAACTATCCAGTAACTCCAAACTTGTACCTCATTCCTAAGGTCCATAAAAATCCAGCCTGCCCCCCAGGAAGACCCATAATTTCCACCATAGGTGGACTATTCTAAAACACTAGCCGATTTGTGGACTCTTCCCTACAACCCTATGTAAAAACACTACCTTCTTACACAAGAGACAGTGGGGATTTTCTTAGAAAAATCTTTGATATAAAATGGGAAACAAATTTTGTGTTTATGACTTTGGATGTACAAAGCCTCTATACAAGTATAAGGCATAGAGAAGGTTTGAATGCAATCAAGCATTATTTAGGTGGCAGAAGCATTGATTTGTACCAACACACACAGATGCTGCTCTAAATGACCGAGTGGTGTTTGGAGAACAACACCTTTACCTTTAACAAACTGCTCTACAGACAAACACAGGGGACTGCCATGGGTACTTGCTTCACCCCCAGCTATGCTAATTTGCATATGGGCTGGTGGGAGGAGCAAGTACTCATGAAGACACACACTGTAGAAATGTCGCAAAATGTGGCGCATTATAGTCGTTATATTGATGACATTTTTACTATTTGGAAAGGAAGTGAGGAAAGTGCAAGGGAGTTTGCAGAACAACTTAACCAGAATAGCCTGAACCTCAAATTCACCTGTGAAACCAGCAAAAGCAGGATACATTTCTTAGATCTGGAATTATTTGTGGAAGAAGGAAAAATTCAGACTAATACTTATCGCAAACCCACCTCAGGAAATACCATTCTGCATGCCTCCAGTTTTCATCCCCCAAATCTAATTGAAAGCATCCCCTATGCCAAATGTCTAAGAATGAGAAGAAACTGCAGCACAAACACAAGCTACAGAAATTCTAAGACAAATCTGTTTAACAGATTGCGGCTTAGAGGCTATCCCGAACACGTATTCAAGGCAGCGGAACGAAAATGTGATCTTAAGGATAGAAAGGACTTACTATTCTCCCTTAAAACAGATACATCAAAGTAAAAACAGAACACAGGGACCCCACGCCTAATCACAGGGTACAATGCCTATCAGAAGCAATTAAGAAATATCATTTATAGACATTGGCCCATAGTCAGAAATAACCCAGTGATAGGGAAAAGTTGCAATAAAATCCCCCAACTCACTTTCAGGAAAACTAAAAGTATGAAGGAAGAATTAGTAGTGAATGCTCCAGTCTTAAAGAAAAAAAGAGTCACCATGGTTGAAAACAAGGAATGGCTTTTACAAGTGCACAAAGTGCAAGGCATGCCGATATGGAGTAAATGTCACTAAAGTTGACGGTCCATATAGGAAGAAACCACTGGAAATACGCGCAAACTACACATGCAAGACAGACTTCGCAGTCTACGTCTTGAAATGTAGCTGCAACAAAAGATACGTAGGCAGCACAATTGATCCTGCCCACGTGAGGGTGTTACAACATCTAAGGGCTATAACAAATAATGACCCCTCATATCCAGTGGCAAGACATATCAACTCTACACATGGGGGGAAAGCGGAGAACATTAAATACTTTGTTATCGACCATGTGAAGAAAACATCAGAGGGGGGGATAGACAACTAGCCCTCCGGAGACTTGAGTCATGGTACATCATTCTCCTGGATACTAAGGCCCCACAAGGATTGAATGCCGATGAAGCACTGAGTGTGCACTTGTAACAAGTATAATTCAAATAATGTAAAGAAACTTCTGAGCAATCCAACCCACTCTTTCGCAAGAGAATAGTAAAATTTAGTATCACTTACTTTGACACATGCTGCAAGTAAACTTACAAGAATTAAAACATGTTCACAATGTTTTTATTGGTGGTTTCATAATGGTAAGGTCGGTGTAACCATTGCATCAATGTAGAGATGTCTAGTATACTAACTGTTCATCAGGTAAACTAATCCTGTTGGGTCTTACACTGCATTTTGGATAATTATTCATTTGCCCACTTGGGCTATATTAAAGAACATTCCATGATAAGTAGGATTGTTTAAATATCAGAATATGGGGTTAAAACGGGCACTAGACCCACAAGCCAGTATCCAATTACGGTATAAAACACCAAGAATATTGCAGTAACAATTGTATAAACCCTACGATTTAAGAGGTATCTATGTACAGAACTGGATAAGAGTATTAATGTGTACATACTTAGTAAAATATTGCAATGATGATGCACATTTCGCGCAGAGCCATCTTGAACTTAAAGGTGGCAGCTACAAACAGTTGTGATTACTTAAATTGGCAGATTCAATTTAAAACACTGTGACAATGCAATCGTAATTGTCTTAAATATGTAGCTCAAGACAAATGTACTTTACAATTGTTTAGCATATAAGGAATATGATATACAGCGCGTTTGTATAAAACAAATAACTGTTGTAACTTTTCAGTGGCCGGAGAGAACTGATTGCTATGACTACCAAAGAAGCCGCCATACGAACCAATGAGAAATGTAATGTTTAAATGCACTCACTTAGAAAAAATCTCTGTTGTGAGCAAGACGGTTGTATCCATCGAAACGTGTCAATCTATGCACTAAAAAGAGAATAAACTTGTTTCTGAAACGAGACCCCCACGGAGTCAGCGCCTGTTTTCTAAGCGAAAACAGCAGGATTGGTGAAAATATATATATATATATATATATATATATATATATATATATATATATATATATATATATATATATATATATATATATATATATATATATATATCATATACTGGCAAAATTCTATTGGCAATAACTTTGGCGTCGATTGATTAATCTTCTTGACATTTTCCAAACGTTTGGCCAGCTCAGTTCCCCACTGTCCCTGAAAATTTGGGGGTGATTGGTCAAGTGGGGGCAGAGGAAAAAGGGGGTCCCAAAACATGTTTTCCCCATGCAATTTCCCATACGACCTTTAGAAACGGCTACAGCCCGAACGGCTGAACGGAATTACACCAAATTTGGCAGAGAGGTAGTCCTCAATTCTGACTTGTGCCTTTTGCTAATATGGTGTCAATCTTTACAGTAGTTTCTGAGAGAATTACGGTTAAAGTCATTTATAAATCTATGGGCGTGGTGGATCCGCGGATTGTGCGAGGATTGGCATCGTACCATAAGCGTACTGTCCTGATCATGCACTCAATTCTAATTGGCTGTCAAGCGGTTGTAATCTTTCGAAACCAGGAACTATTGGCAGCCATTTTGTGTCTTGGTAGAAGCGAGGGTGAAGAAGTCTGTGAAATATGTGTGCAAAACACGGGATGCGCATTGGATCCGTGCATTTTGCCGCCGAAAAAAACAAAGCATGTATTTTTTCAGATATACATCAAACTTATGTACATACTCGTGCTCCCATCATCATCACAGGTTCCTCACCCGCTCATTGCTTCTGATACCACTAACTCAGTGACCAAAGAGGCCACACACGTAGTGGTGGGCTCCCCTACTCTGTGGTTCGGGTCTACATGAGGCGTTTAAATCACTAGGACGGGCCATCACAGCGATTGGTATGGGAGCAACTCTAACATGGCATAGAACAAGTGCGCCCCATCTTTTTTATTGGTAGGGTCACGTGTGTTTTGACGCAGGTCCTGGATGGGTGTGGTGTGGGTTATACCAGCCATGAGGGAGTGTGTGTGTGCCGTTCTGACAACTAGACCTGGAACTAAGAAATCACTACAATTAAATCTGGGCAATTTTCCGTTGTTATGTTTTCCTGGAAGCGTAAGTGTAGTGGGCTGGCCTGACGTATGCCAGTGCTGTGCGAGGCTCTGAACTGATTCCAGAGCTATGGGCGTGGTCCCGTCATGAGCTATGTGAGAAATCAAGTGATTCGGGTGTCCGTTTTGTAGTGCTGATGCCACCTAGGTCTTAAAAGCAAATGTGTCATATCCGTAAAGTCCCACAACTTGGCCAACATGGAAGGTACAGGGTGTCACTGACTCTATATTCGTTCATAGTTGGATACATAAAAGAGTGTTGTAGCTGTAGTAATAGAGGGCTGTGAAAGGTAAGGCTTAATTTTCAGTTTTTGGCACCTGAAGGGCAGCTAAGTGATGTCATGAGTGATGTTACTGACCATGTCATGAGTGATGTAATATGTGACGTCATCAGCAGTGCATTGCGGGCGCGCGAGTTATAGTTAGCTGAACTAACTATAACATGTGTGAAATTTCTAAGGTTTTTTAAATTCTAATTCCTACCTATAACGTGTGTGAAACCTATGATTTTTTCAGTGAATTTCTAAGGTTTTTTAAATGCTAATTCCTAACTATAACGTGGCTGAAACCTAAGGTTTTTTCTGTGAATTTCAAAGGTTTTGTAAATGATAATTTTTATATGTATTATTTGTTATATTTCTTTATACTGATTTACTACATTATTTTAAAGTATTTATTTTTAGATATTTTATTTTTTAAATTACATTACATATTTTTTATATAATTTGAAAAATATATATTTTTTAAAATATTGAAATTGTATTTTTTTTTATTATTTAATATTTTTTTTAATTTATATATATATTTTATATATCAGGCAATGATATCCTATGGAAGGAAATTCAAGTTACTGTGAGTATGGTTAAAATTACTTTTCAGGATCAAAGATGCAGCACTGACGTTTCTTGTGATAACAGGTGAGTAAATCGGAATTCGTAGTTCGGCACAATTTACAGGAATATTTTGCTCAATAGTGAAGGAAGGGGGCGGGCCTGAGGTAACATGTGTGAAAACACGCCCTGTGGAGCGCTTTAGATTGGGGAATTAATTCCTCTCCAATCCTGAGGTCCCCTGTGAGCCAACTAGTCCGCCAGGTACCTCCAGTATGCGCAAGGCAGCTGTGTTGCAGAGAGGTGTTCAAAGGGCACGCCCTCTTTTTACAACAGTCTGCAAAACAGCTCTGTGGTGCTTACTGGAGATACCTGTTGGACTAGTTGCCCCCTAGGGGACCTCTAGATTGAACAGGAGTTAATTCCCCAACTTAAAATGTGCCACAGGTCATGTTTGCACACATATCACCTCAAGCCCTGCCTCCTACCTTCACCACTGTGATAACGTGCCCCGTAGCGCGCTCTAAGATGGGGGATTAAGTCTGCTTGCATACTGGGGGTCCCTGGGGGGCCAAATAGCCCAGCAGGAACCTCCAGTATGTGCCAGGGGGCTGGGTTGCAGAGAGGTGTAATTAGGCCACGCCCCTTTTTACACCTCTCTGCAACGCAGCCCCCTGGCACATTTGCAGAGGGGAACTAATTCTCTTTGCATACTGGGTGTCCCTGGGGGCCAACTAGCCCCCCAGGAACTTCCAGTATGCGCCAGGGGGCTGCGCTGCAGAGAGGTGTAAAAAGGGACGTGGCCTCATTATACCTCTGTGCAACACAGCCCCCTGACGCATTTGCAGAGAGGGAACTAATTCCCCTTGCATACTGGGGGTCCCTGGGGGCCAACTAGCCCACCAGGAACCTCCAGTATGTGCCAGGGGGCTGCGTTGCAGAAAGGTGTAATGAGGGCACGCCCCTTTTCACACCTCTCTGCAACACAGCCCCCTGGCACGTTTGCAGAGGGTGAACTAATTCCCCTTGCATACTGGGAGTCCCTGCAGGCCAACTAGCCAACCAGGAACCTCCAGTATGCCCCAGGGGGATGCGTAGCAGAAAGGTGTAATGAGGCCATGCTCCTTTTTACATCTTTCTGCAATGCAGACCCCTGGTGCTTTTTCAGAGGGGGAACTAATTCCCCTTGCATACTGGGGGTCCCTGGGGGCCAACTAACCCACCAGGAGGCTCCAGTATGTGCCAGGGCGCTGCGTTGCAGAGAGGTTTAAAAAGGGGCGTGGCTTCATTACACCTCTCTGCAAGGGAGCACCCTGACCCATACTGGAGACTCCTGGTGGGCTAGTTGTCCCCCCAGGGATCCCCAGTATGCATGTGGAATTAGTTCCACCTCTGCAAACGCGCCAGGGTGTGCATTAGCAGGAGGTGCAGGGAGGGGGCGTGGCCTCCTCCCGATCCCGTTAAAAAAAAAAATACTTTTAAAAAGGGGGGCCCTCTTCTTTTTCTTTTTTTTGGCCCTGGGGCCCCCATCCCCCAGGGCCTGCCCCCTATTCTTTTTTTTAAAAGTTTTTTACGGAAAGGGGCCAAGTGGCCCCTCCCGAGGCAAATTCCGGCCCCGGGGACCCCATCCCACGGGGCATGGGCAACATTTAAATTTACTTTTTTATGCAGGTGTGTTGCATACCCCCTCCTATGCCCCCTTGAGGACCCCGGGGCCCCGTTCCCCGGGGCCTGCCCCCTCCGTTTAGGACTGTGGGGGTGTCCCCGATCCCCCCACGGTCCCTGCCAGCTCCCCACTTCCTGCTTTTCAGCTTGGGGATCAGCTAACATGCTTCCCCATGCAGAAAGCAATACACTTTCATTTTTGAAAGAGAGAGCAGGTTTCCTGCTCTCTCTTTCAAAAATCAGAGCAGTTTGGTAGGGTGGGAGCCGCGAGGCTCCCGCCCTACCATAGCAAATAGCAGTGTCCTGGGGTAGGCACCCTGGGACACTGCAGGAGCCGGCCCTGGGGGGTGGCATCCCCAAGGCCATCACAAGCTCCAGGAGGGGGTGCCGTGCAGCCCCCCTCCCACCTCTTAAAAACCTGTTAGGACCCCCCTATTTTACATATTAGAGCCCCAGAGAGGTGGCGGTCCCCGGGGCTGCATAATCTCAGCGGCGTTCTGGGCTCTGTAGTCCTTTCATTTGGTGAGGCGTGTGCATGGAAATACGGGCGAAATGATCCCAAGTGGGTGGGAGTGCACACCGCTGGCTGTCACCTGCCCCGCCTCTCAGTGGATGAAATTGTGTTGCACGGACACCCCTGCAATGCCCAACGCCGTTCGTTTCCTCGTTTGCCCCATGTAGTTGGCAAAGTAGGTTCTGCCACAGCAGCAGGCTGCTCCTCACGACCAGGGCGGCCGTTAACTAATCCAAAACTGTGCAGGTTCCCAACTTTGACGAGCAGCCACACACGAACACAGTTCAATGTTGTTTATTTCATCAACTCGCCAGCAGGTACAAAACAACGATGTTCTCCCCCATCTGCTGCCAAACGCGTTTCGAGAGCTGCCGCTCTCTTCATCAGTGGCAAAGTGCACCTTAGTTCGTGGCGCGCCTCTTTGTCAATCCGTCCCCGCCCACTGGGCGTGTCATAATCTCAGCGGCGTTCTGGGCTCTGTAGTCCTTTCATTTGGTGAGGCGTGTGCATGGAAATACGGGCGAAATGATCCCAAGTGGGTGGGAGTGCACACCGCTGGCTGTCACCTGCCCCGCCTCTCAGTGGATGAAATTGAGTTGCACGGACACCCCTGCAATGCCCAACGCTGTTCGTGTCCTCATTTGCCCCATGTAGTTGGCAAAGTAGGTTCTGCCACAGCAGCAGGCTGCTCCTCACGACCGGGGCGGCCGTTAACTAATCCAAAACTGTGCAGGTTCCCAACTTTGACGAGCAGCCACACACGAACACAGTTCAATGTTCTTTATTTCATCAACTCGCCAGTAGGTACAAAACAACGATGTTCTCCCCCATCTGCTGCCAAACGCGTTTCAAGAGCTGCCGCTCTCTTCATCAGTGGCAAAGTGCACCTTAGTCCGTGGCACGCCTCTTTGTCAATCCGTCCCCGCCCACTGGGCGTGTCATAATCTCAGCGGCGTTCTGGGCTCTGTAGTCCTTTCATTTGGTGAGGCGTGTGCATGGAAATACGGGCGAAATGATCCCAAGTGGGTGGGAGTGCACACCGCTGACTGTCACCTGCCCCGCCTCTCAGTGGATGAAATTGTGTTGCGCGGACACCCCTGCAATGCCCAACGCTGTTCGTGTCCTCGTTTGCCCCATGTAGTTGGCAAAGTAGGTTCTGCCACAGCAGCAGGCTGCTCCTCACGACCGGGGCGGCCGTTAACTAATCCAAAACTGTGCAGGTTCCCAACTTTGACGAGCAGCCACACACGAACACAGTTCAATGTTCATTATTTCATCAACTCGCCAGCAGGTACAAAACAACGATGTTCTCCCCCATCTGCTGCCAAACGCGTTTCGAGAGCTGCGGCTCTCTTCATCAGTGGCAAACTGCACCTTAGTCCGTGGCGCGCCTCTTTGTCAATCCGTCCCCGCCCACTGGGCGTGTCATAATCTCAGTGGCGTTCTGGGCTCTGTAGTCCTTTCATTTGGTGAGGCGTGTGCATGGAAATACGGGTGAAATGATCCCAAGTGGGTGGGAGTGCACACCGCTGGCTGTCACCTGACTCGCCTCTCAGTGGATGAAATTGTGTTGCGCGGACACCCCTGCAATGCCCAACGCTGTTCGTGTCCTCGTTTGCCCCATGTAGTTGGCAAAGTAGGTTCTGCCACAGCAGCAGGCTGCTCCTCACGACCGGGGCGGCCGTTAACTAATCCAAAACTGTGCAGGTTCCCAACTTTGACGAGCAGCCACACACGAACACAGTTCAATGTTCTTTATTTCATCAACTCGCCAGCAGGTACAAAACAACGATGTTCTCCCCCATCTGCTGCCAAACGCGTTTTGAGAGCTGCCGCTCTCTTCATCAGTGGCAAAGTGCACCTTAGTCCGTGGCGCGCCTCTTTGTCAATCCGTTCCCGCCCACTGGGCGTGTCATAAACTCAGCAGCGTTCTGGGCTCTGTAGTCCTTTCATTTGGTGAGGCGTGTGCATGGAAATACGGGCGAAATTATCCCAAGTGGGTGGGAGTGCACACCGCTGGCTGTCACCTGCCCCGCCTCTCAGTGGATGAAATTGTGTTGCGCGGACACCCCTGCAAAGCCCAACGCTGTTCATGTCCTTGTTTGCCCCATGTAGTTGGCAAAGTAGGTTCTGCCACAGCAGCAGGCTGCTCCTCATGACCGGGGCGGCCGTTAACTAATCCAAATCTGTGCAGGTTCCCAACTTTGACGAGCAGCCACACACAAACACAGTTCAATGTTCTTTATTTCATCAACTCGCCAGCAGGTACAAAACAACGATGTTCTCCCCCATCTGCTGCCAAACGCGTTTCGAGAGCTGCCGCTCTCTTCATCAGTGGCAAAGTGCACCTTAGTCCGTGGCGCGCCTCTTTGTCAATCCGTCCCCGCCCACTGGGCGTGTCATAATCTCAGCGGCGTTCTGGGCTCTGTAGTCCTTTCATTTGGTAAGGCGTGTGCATAGAAATACGGGCGAAATGATCCCAAGTGGGTGGGAGTGCACACCGCTGGCTGTCACCTGCCCCGCCTCTCAGTGGATGAAATTGTGTTGCGCGGACACCCCTGCAATGCCCAACGCTGTTCGTGTCCTCGTTTGCCCCATGTAGTTGGCAAAGTAGGTTCTGCCACAGCAGCAGGCTGCTCCTCATGACCGGGGCGGCCGTTAACTAATCCAAATCTGTGCAGGTTCCCAACTTTGACGAGCAGCCACACACGAACACAGTTCAATGTTCTTTATTTCATCAACTCGCCAGCAGGTACAAAACAACGATGTTCTCCCCCATCTGCTGCCAAACGCGTTTCGAGAGCTGCGGCTCTCTTCATCAGTGGCAAAGTGCACCTTAGTCCGTGGCGCGCCTCTTTGTCAATCCGTCCCCGCCCACTGGGCGTGCCATAATCTCAGCGGCGTTCTGGGCTCTGTAGTCCTTTCATTTGGTGAGGCGTGTGCATGGAAATACGGGCGAAATGATCCCAAGTGGGTGGGAGTGCACACCGCTGGCTGTCACCTGCCCCGCCTCTCAGTGGATGAAATTGTGTTGCGCGGACACCCCTGCAATGCCCAACACTGTTCGTGTCCTCGTTTGCCCCATGTAGTTGGCAAAGTAGGTTCTGCCACAGCAGCAGGCTGCTCCTCACGACCGGGGCGGCCGTTAACTAATCCAAAACTGTGCAGGTTCCCAACTTTGACGAGCAGACACACACGAACACAGTTCAATGTTCTTTATTTCATCAACTTGCCAGCAGGTACAAAACAACGATGTTCTCCCCCATCTGCTGCCAAACGCGTTTCCAGAGCTGCCGCTCTCTTCATCAGTGGCAAAGTGCACCTTAGTCCGTGGCGCGCCTCTTTGTCAATCCATCCCCGCCCACTTGGCGTGTCATAATCTCAGCGGCGTTCTGGGCTCTGTAGTCCTTTCATTTGGTGAGGCGTGTGCATGGAAATACGGGCGAAATGATCCGAAGTGGGTGGGAGTGCACACCGCTGGCTGTCACCTGCCCCGCCTCTCAGTGGATGAAATTGTGTTGCGCGGACACCCCTGCAATGCCCAACGCTGTTCGTGTCCTCGTTTGCCCCATGTAGTTGGCAAAGTAGGTTCTGCCACAGCAGCAGGCTGCTCCTCACGACCGGGGCAGCCGTTAACTAACCCAAAACTGTGCAGGTTCCCAACTTTGACGAGCAGCCACACAGGAACACAGTTCAATGTTCTTTATTTCATCAACTCGCCAGCAGGTACAAAACAACGATGTTCTCCCCCATCTGCTGCCAAACGCGTTTCGAGAGCTGCCGCTCTCTTCATCAGTGGCAAAGTGCACCTTAGTCCGTGGCGCGCCTCTTTGTCAATCCGTCCCCGCCCACTGGGCGTGTCATAATCTCAGCGGCGTTCTGGGCTCTGTAGTCCTTTCATTTGGTGAGGCGTGTGCATGGAAATACGGGCAAAATGATCCCAAGTGGGTGGGAGTGCACACCGCTGGCTGTCACCTGCCCCGCCTCTCAGTGGATGAAATTGTGTTGCGCGGACACCCCTGCAATACCCAACGCTGTTCGTGTCCTCGTTTGCCCCATGTAGTTGGCAAAGTAGGTTCTGCCACAGCAGCAGGCTGCTCCTCACGACCGGGGCGGCCGTTAACTAATCCAAAACTGTGCAGGTTCCCAACTTTGACGAGCAGCCACACACGAACACAGTTCAATGTTCTTTATTTTATCAACTCGCCAGCAGGTACAAAACAACAATGCTCTCCCCCATCTGCTGCCAAACGCGTTTCGAGAGCTGCCGCTCTCTTCATCAGTGGCCGCCCCGGTCGTGAGTACCCTGGCTGTGCCGCCTCCTTTGTATAGAAAAATTTCCTTTGGGTCTGGATCCGACCCCTGGGCAGAGCACACACTGCGGAGCGCTCTCGTGTGGCTTAAGGATCACGTTGTGTAGCGATATATATATATATATATATATATGTATATATATATATATATATATATATATATATATATATATAGATATATATTACCTACCTATTACCTATATTACCTACTGGCGGTCGCCAGTAGGTAGTTATAGTTAGGATTATTTTCAATGCAAAATCTCAACATTCTATTGTGAATAACTTTGGCGCCGGTTGAGGAATCTGGTTGACAATTTCCTCAAATTTGCCTCGCGGCGCCCCGGTCCTTCCATGAAAGTTTGGGGGGGATTCGTCAAGCGGGGGCTGAGATAAAAGGGGGGTCCCAAAACATGTTTTCCCCATGTTAATTTCCATAGGGCGGTCCACCTCACTTTTAGCCCGAACGGCTGAATGGATTTCCACCAAACTTTGCAAAATTGTAGGGACTGGTAGCCCGATATGCCTTTGCTATGTCTCAAGATATGTGCTCCAGTGAATTTTGAGTAATTTAGGTTCAAAAAAATATATATATCTATGGCCGCTTCCCAGTACGCGCACCGGGGAGCGCACCGGGTGCGCTACGCAACTTGTGTGCGGAAATCTGATTGGCTCTCGGGTGTCTGGAAACATTCGAAACAGTCCGGAGCGGCCACCATCTTGTGTCTCGGTAAGATCGAGACACAAGAGGAGGCAAAAACAAAGGGGGTAATGACCATAAGGGGGCAGAGTAGACCTCCCTTGATCCCATAGGTTTGATGTGGGAGCCATAAAAGGGCCCCGCAGGGCTAAAGAAAATTATTTATTTTTTTCGATTTGCACGGGGGGAGCGCCCGGTATGCGCACCGGGGAGCGTACCGGGGAGCGTACTAAGGGAAACCCCAGTGAAATAGTAAAATAATAATGTAAAGTGCTTAGAGGTAGGGTAGCTCTGAATAGAGTTGTTGTGTTGTGTGGGTGATATAAGTACCAGCATGTAGGTACCAATGCAGTCTTAAATTCAATGTAGACTGTCTCCTCTGTAGATAATTTGCATGTTGTTATAGATGTTATTGTGGTATATGGAATCTATACTATAGTCTGTCAGGAAAGTAGAAACAACATGGAGGCAGGAGATGAAAAAGAGATGTAAAATACACATTGGAGATAATATAGTGGGAGAAAGGAAGAAACTATGAGCAAAATTACTATGTAACACAAAAAAGTTGCGCAGTATAATATAAGTTTCACTTTATATTATATTCATTTTGGTACTATTTCATGATTTACATATAAAAAAGAATAATGTCTCGAACAATTTTTAATTATTAAATAAAAATGTATTGCTGTGATTTTTCATAATTTAAAAGAATTTCCTACATTATATCGTCAGGTATGTCCTCATTTTGATTCGATGATTCAATTTCTTCCACACAATTAAGTAACTCTTGGTCCAGAGACTGTTCCAAAAAGTCTTAATCATCAATCTCTTCCTTAGGATTGTTCTCTAGATCAATTTCGAATGAAATATTAAATTTGTTTTGTTCTCCTTCCATTTTCTTGCTGTAAATTACATAAAAAATAAATATATCAGTAGAGATAGTGCACTGTTGGGTTTAAGTTCAGACAGGTACTTGTGAGTTTTTAACAGTGAAGTTTTCTTTGGGCAGTGTATGGTATGAGGCAGGAAGTAGAAATATAAAAAAGTGTATGTGAAGAAGCCTAAGAAAATTCATAATTATACCAGAGAAGCCTAAGTCAATCCATATTTATACCAGAGAAGCCTAAGTCAATCTATAATTATAACAAAGAAGCCTATCTCAATCTGTAACTATAACAGAGGGACAGTAAATAACTGTCAGAAAAAGTTTTTACAAATGATCTTAAAGTGCCTCTTACAAATTTATAACGTACCTTATAGAAAGGTGATGAAGATAAATGAGAAAATCATTTAAAGATGTATCTCAGGTGTTTCCCTCTCATTTTTTATTTATATTCATGTACATAACCAATCAAATGTCAGGAAAAAAGAGTAGAAAATGAAAGTAACATTTTAATTGGTTGTAAATTGTAACTCTTCATATGTGTTTTTGTCATATAAATTACCCCAGGATATTTAGACAGGGCTACAGCCTAAATGGCTCAATGGAATACCACCAAATTTGGGAAAATGATAGGGACTGCTATGTAATAGGGCCTATTCTATATTTGGTGAAAGTGTCTCCAGTAGTTTTTATGTAAATTAACTTCCCGCATTTTTTCGGGGAGCTCTTACCGGTGCGCGCTCCGGTACATGCACCGGGAGCGCTACGGGAGTCCGCCATCTTGTGTTTCGGTGCAATTGAAACACAAAATGGAGGACAAACAATGTTGGGAATGGGTAGAAGGGGGCACGGTAGACAGCCCCTAACCCTCTAGGTTTTCTGAGGGGAGTTTAGGAGGCTCAAATAGGCCAAAATATATATATATATATTTGTTTTAATTTCACGGGCGGAGCGCCCGGTACGCGCACCGGGGAGCGTACCGGGGAGCGTACGTTGGTGAAAAATAGTGAAAAAAGTTAGAGAAAGATAATAATTTTGAGTGATCCGAGGTAGGGTAGCTCTGAAAAGAGCTTTTGGGTTCTGTGGCTGATTTAGGTAACTACAAGTAGGTTCCAATGCACAGTCTTAAATTCTGGAGGAATATTCTATTCCCCTCATCTGAGAAGTGCACACCATCTCCTCTGTAGATATCTTGCATGTTGAAACGCAAGTTATTTTTGTATATTGAACCCATTCCAAAGTCTCTCATGTAAGCAGAAACAGATTTATTCACATGTTTCCGTGCTTTCTCAAATTGTGGACAAAATTGGTTGGACCAGTTCCATTTCTGTCTTTGACATATATTGGAATATACCAAGGCAGTTTGTGGAAAAAGTGCCATCAATTGATCAAAGGTGTCCTTTAAAAGCATTTCTAGACCTACCCCAGTCAAAGTGCCCAAGTCATTTCCTCCACAGTGCACTATTACGAGGTCAGGGTTTGGCAGATGCAAACAGGTTTTCACCAATGGTATCAATTGGTGACATCTCAATCCTCTCTGGCCAATCCATTTGATGTCCACATTTGGTAAATCAAGGTTGTGAAAATTTCTGCTAGCTGCATACCTTTGAGCCCAGTGGATGTAGCTATGTCCAATAATCCAGACTGAATACATGGTGAGAGAAGGTTCTGGTGCAGTCAGATGAAATGTGGAAATGAAATGGCAGTTGGAACAGTAGGAGTTTAGAAAAAAATAATTGTGGAGTTTCACTGCTCTTGAATCACAAGCAATGATTGGTGGATTCAGATAGTTGAAAACTAAATGTTAGGGTGCATGGTTGTGTTTTGTGAGAGAAGCAATTTGAATGGTTCAGAAAAAGACAATTAAAGAAACATTTAATCGGATAAGCAGGTGTATTGAGAGGTCAAACATCCTTGCTTAGTTCATTTGCAACATTGTAGAATAAACTTTTGAACCTGAGAGTTCAATAAGGAGGGAGGTGCTATGGTATCAGATAGAAAGGGCTGGAGGGAAGGGTGTTGGTTTGAAAATATTGAGGGAAGAGTTTTGATTGGTTGAAATGAGGCATATCTGTGTAGAATTAGAGATTTTCTGTGCCAGTCATGGTTGCAGTGCGTGGAGTGCATACCTTTTGCTCTGCTAAAGAAAAATTGGTGTGTGTGTCTGACATTGTTCTCTATCTTACAAAGCAATTGTAAAGGTAAGAAATTATTCATTTAATTTAGATAGAGACTTGTATGCTCTTTGGAGAAGATTTGGGAGCAGATTGTTTTTTTAAATGTTGTTTTGTGTCATGTTTTTGGATAATGCTTGGTAATATGTTTTGCAGCATAGGGGAATTGCATTATGTAAAATTGAGAAGTTTCTCTAGTGACATGGAATGCTTGTACATAGGACCTGTGCTGTGTTTCTAAAATGTTATTTAAAAAACGATTTTGGGGTAAATTAATGCCTTTTATATTTTTGAGAAGGAATTATTAGTGTTGGCCTCATTAAATAAATATATTTGAACCTTTTAAAATGATGTCATCTGCATTACCTCAGATTAGGATGCAGATTGAGTTTCTTTCTGGTTGGTTTGTGTGATGTTTTTGGATAATGCTTGGTAAATAGGTTTGGCAGCATAGGGGAATTGCATTATGTAAAATTGAGAAGTTTCTCTAGTGACATGGAATGCTTGTACATAGGAACTGTGCTGTGTTTCAAAAAAATGTTATTTAAAAAACGATTTTGGGGTAAATGAATGCCTTTTATATTTTTGAGAAGGAATTATTAGTGTGTGCCTCATTAAATAAATATATTTGAACCTTTTACAATGATGTCACCTGCATTACCTCAGATTAGGATGCAGATTGAGCTTCTTTCTGGTTGGTTTGTGTCATGTTTTTGGATAAAGCTTGGTAAATAGGTTTGGCAGCATAGGGGAATTGCATTATGTAAAATTGAGAAGTTTCTCTAGTGACATGGAATGCTTGTACATAGGACCTGTGCTGCGTTTCTAAAATGTTATTTAAAAAACGATTTTGGGGTAAATGAATGCCTTTTATATTTTTGAGAAGGAATTATTAGTGTTTGACTCATTAAATAAATATATTTGAACCTTTTACAATGATGTCACCTGCATTACCTCAGATTAGGATGCAGATTGAGCTTCTTTCTGGTTGGTTTGTGTCATGTTTTTGGATAATGCTTAATATCAACATATGCAAGATAGAGGAATTGTCTTTTGTGAAATAGTGAGGTTTCAGGAGTGAAAATGTATGCTTGTACATAGGACCTGTGCTGTGTTTCTTACATGTGAAGCGAAAAACGATTTTAGGGCAAATAAATAGTTTTTACTTTTTTGAGAAGGAATAAATAGTGTAGATGAGGTGAGGCCTGTCCAGGGGTGTAGATGAGGTGAGGCCTGTTCAGGGGTGCAAATGAGGTAAAGCCTGTTCAGGGTTGTAGATGAGGTGAGGCTTGTACAGGGGTTCAGAGGAGGTGAGGCCTGTTTTCAAAAGTGTATTGGGAGAGAAGTGTGTCTAGGGGTGCAAAGGAGGTGAGGTTTGTGTCTAAGAATGCAGTGGGGGAGAGGCTTCATGAAGTCCAGTCCACTGCATTCTTAGACACAGGTCTCACCTCCTTTGCACCCTTGGATAGGCCTCACCTCATCTGCTCAATCTGTTTACTAATCTGAGGAAACACAGGTGACATGATTGTGAAATGTGCTAATACATTTTTTGAATCACGCAGATACTATCCAATCAACCTTTTTATTTGTAATATTCTCTTTTTGAGTTACTCCCTATTACACCTCTTGTTTGTTTTACACCTTCTCTCCCTCTTTCTGACTTTTTCTCTCTTCCTGTTACACCCTCTGTGTGACCTACTTCTTGTAACATCCTCTCTCTGATTTAGTTCCTCTTACACCCTCTCTCAAACTTACTCTCTGTCTCTCCTTTTACAGGCTCTCTCTGTTTTAGTCTCTTTTACAACCTTTTCCCTTCTAACACCCTCCCTTTGTCTTACATCCTCTTTCATACTCTCTCTGTTTTACACCCTGTTACATCCTTTTTCTGACTTATTCCCTTTTTTGACTTACTCCCTCTCCCTATTACATCCTTTTTCTGTCTTAGAACATATTATACACTCTCTCTGTCTTAGTCCTTCTCTATGTTTTACTTCCTCTACCTGTTTCTTTGTCTGAGTCTCTCTGTGTCTTTGTGTTACTCCCTCTAGCTGTTTTCTCTGTCTTACTCTTAGTTATATAGTTGCTGTGGAATAAACTTAGATATGTTGTAAATTAGTGTTTATATTGTTTGCTTTTTGTCATTGCTTTGTTGTTTGCTAATAGTGGTCTATAATGTGTTATTTTTTTCTTTACCACAGATTCAAATCAACATTTCAAAAGTAAGCAAATATGCCGTTAAGGCAAAGGAGAAGGAAAGCTGCCACACGGAAAAAAAACTAAAACTGCAACGGAATTAAAGGACTCACCTACAACAAGCACTTAAAAAAAAAAAAAAAGCTGCTGGTAAGACAACTAGGTCTTTTTTCGGAACATATGTAGAGGAAAAAAAAATGTTAAAGATAATGTAAATATACCGAAGGAAAGAGCAAATTTGAAAAGGAAGGAGAGGCCCCTCAAAAATGTTAGTACTGGAGCAGGAGAGAAGAGTACGGATAGCAATAGAAGGCAAAATCAATTTAGGGACATTCGTAGACGAATGTTTCGCAATAGGGTAGTTTTAAATTTGTTAAAAAATGTTAAGAAAGGTAAACAGAGAGCTGATTTTTACAAGAAAAAGAAAAGTGTAGAGAAGATTGTTGATCAGGCTTTTGAAGTTAAAAAACAATTATTTATTTTAGTAATCAATAGAATTAGGATACATAACAAGGCAATTGATGTTTTTAAATCGAACAGTAGATGGAAAAGAATAATTAATCAGACTAATTTTTGTGATGTATTTTCTGGAGAATGGACGCATAGTTCAAGTTCTGAGCCATTTTTTAATAAGGAGAGTTACTTCCAGGAAAATGATTTGGTGCATGCAGTTGACACCAGTGGTCGAGCATATGAGGTGAAAGACGGTTGTCCGATGGGAAAAGAGAAACTTGTGTCTAGAGATGTAGAAGAGGTGTTAGCTGATAAAGTTTTAGGGAGACGTACTAAGGGTACAGTGTACACATGGAAGTGTAGTAGTATTTGTAGTGTGCGACAGTATTCAATCGATTTGCTTCGTAATTTCGTACGTACATATAGTAAGAAAAGTGTAAAGCAGAAAATGAAAATATTGCAAGAGTTAGATCCTTGCAGAGTGAGAGAAAACACAGGTTTGCATGGGCATTCACTGGCTTGTCTTTCTAGAAAACTATGTCAGAGTGTTTTTCATCATTTTAGGATGTTAGCAGTGCATCATAATAAAGTGAGGAAATTAGTGAGAAGGTTGTATTATGCAAAAAGTCCAGCACTTAAGCTTAAAGAGTTAAACAGTGCTCTTTTGCATGGATCTGAATTAGATGTGAAGAGGATTTGTGAAGAAATTGAGTTTTGTTATTTTGAGGACAAAGAGGACAGTGTAGAAATTAATATAGTAATAGATGGTAATTTGGAAGACATTGTACAGATTTCAAGTATAGAAAAGTTTGACGAGGAAATTACCAAGTTTAAGGTGAAATCAAGGGAAAGACCTAATTTAACTTGTGTGTGTTGTCGACGGACTCATTATAAGATTCAGACTAGGTTAGTTGATTTATATGCAAAAAGTGAAATGGAAAACAATAGTGAATGGAAGGATTTTGTAACTTATTTGTTGGTGGAGAATTCTTTTGATTTAAGTTTTGATCAGCGTATTTGTAATTATTGTTTAAAAAATTAAATGAAAACAGAATGCCTGCTAGAGCTGTTCATAATAATCTTCAGTTTATAGATATTCCTTTTGAATTGATGGATTTAAATACTTATGAATCTATTTTGATTCAATGTGTCCATCCTTTTCAGGCTATTGTTCGCATGGAGCCTAAGATAGGGAAATTGCCTCCTACAGATTTACAGAAAGGAATAAAGGGAAGAGTTGTTTATTTGCCTCTAGATGTCAAGAAAAATATTGATACAATTGGTGTAGAAAAAGTAGAAGAGGAACCTCTGGTTATTCTAGTTAATGGGGTTCCGACAAAGAGTAAGAAAATCTGGCAAGATTTAGTGGATGTTAGGAAAGTCAAAAAGGCACCGTTGTATTTGGTCAAAAACAATGAGTACTACAAACATGTATGTGTTGGAGTAGAGGAAACAGCTACAGAAGAAGACAGTGATTGTTCAGCCGTCCAAATTGAAAAAGTTGATGTGTCTAGAAGTGAAGAAATATATGAACATTATACTGTTCATCCTTTGCATTCCAAAGAAGTAATGGGGAATGCAATTGACTTGTTTCAAATGAAAGCAGCAAAAGGAAGTGCTATTAGTGTATGGGAAGAAAGTTTGGAAGCACGTTGTTTTCCACAGTTATTTCCAACAGGTCGAGGTGGACGATATGACGATCGACCAGTTCAAATTCCTGCAGCTGAATACCGGACTTTAAGATTATATGCTGAAGATCCAAGGTTTTGTCAATGCATTCCGTATTTGTTTCATATACTGTATGAAAGTGACTTGTCTGTGCTTTCTTATGCAGTTAATCATATACTGAAAAGTGGAGCTCATCTGCAAATTGTTTCGGCGAGGGACTTTATGGAGAAAGTCAATCTGCAAGACAGTATTTTGGAATCTCAGCTAATCAATCTCATGGCATGTGAGCTGGAACAAACGAGTATTGGTTCCGTCGTCATGGGGATTTGAAATGTATGCTAAGAAACTTAGGAACTCCTACATGGTTCCTCACTCTTAGCTGTGCTGAGTATGCATGGGACGACTTACTTCAATTTCTACGAGAGGCAAATGGAAACATACAAAATATAGAATTCAAAACACCTGGAGAACTGGGTTCTTTGGATCCAGTGAATGTATGCAGATATTTTAATCATAGATTTGAAGCTATGATGTCTTTTATTACCAACAAAAAAAATCCTCCCCTTGGAGAGGTTTTGGATTTCTTTTGGAGGAAGGAGTGTCAAGCGAGAGGTGCTCCTCACATACATATGTTGTTATGGATTAAAGATGCATCCAAATTTGGAACTGATTCGGATGACACAGTGATGAGTTTCATTGAGGAGTATTCAACATGTGCTGTTCCGAAAACTACAGAAGAAAACAGTTTAAGGCAGCAAGTTTTACGCTTTCAATCCCATCGTTGTGGAAAGTACTGTCGTCGAAAATTTAGAAACAAGAACAAGTTCTACACAAAATGTCGTTTCGCGTTTCCACGACCAGTGATTTCTAAAGGAAGAGTAAATAATTTGATGTCTTCTCTGCGACATACTGTGACAAGGAAATCACCAAAAAATACATACAATATAAAAAGAAACGAAGAGTCCAAGTATATTAACGACTACAACCCAGTGATTTTGTCCATGTGGAATGCTAACATGGATATTCAGTTTGTTGCTGACAACTCTATTGCTGTGGCTCGATATGTGACGTCTTACATCACAAAAAAAAGAAAAGACAGAACTGAAGGAAATGTGGGAGGACATTTCACATGAAAAGAGTATAAGTAAAAAATTATACAGTTTCAGTCTGAAGATGTTGTCGCATCGAGAAATTGGAGCATATGAATGTTCTGATCGGTTATCATCAGCAAGTCTCTATGCCAAATCTAGATCAATTATTTGGGTGAGTCTAAGTCTTGCTGCAACACAAAACCGAGTATTGAAATCTGTACAAGAAATAGAGTATTTGGCGGAGAAAGAACCAAACAGTACAGATATTTTGAAGACAAACATGTTGGATACATACTATCCAAATAGAAGTATTCACCTTGAGAACACTTGTTTGTATGAAGTTCTGCAAAACTATAGTTATAAGAGGAACATCACAGAAGATATCAATAATGGAAAGGCTGTCATTGGGTATGAAGGATGTCTAGTGAAGCAGAGAAAAGGCCATTTGATTACTCATCGCAAATTGAGTTGCGAATCTTCAGACAAAAGAGAATTTTACTATTTAGCTCTTTTGCAACTCTTTAAGCCATGGCGTACAGAAGAGGAACTACTTGGAGATTTTCTTTGTTACGAAGACTCTTTTAATGCAACCAAGGATACCATAGAATGTCCTGTTTTTCAAAATTATCTACAAATGTTGAACGAAGAAATGGAGCAAGAAACCACAATTGCTGGAGAGATTGCAAGAGACAGTTCTCAAGACAGTCAGAGTTCTACTTCATTGAGTCAGGATCCACTAGGAGGACCTATTACCCAAAATGAAGCTGCCACTGCCATGGATGAGGTGGGAAGAGCTATGGAACAAGCTCAAGAGGATGTAGTTAACTTAAAAGATTTGGTAAAGCAACTAAACGTTGAGCAGAAAAAGATATATGATGAAGTCACAGAACAGTTTGAAAATGGATTCAGACATGAGAAAAAAGAGTGCTCATGTACATCATTTAAGCCTGTCTGACTGTACGTAAGTGGAGAAGCGGGAACAGGAAAACGTTTTCTGATTAAAAGCCATTGCAACTTATCTGCAGAACAGGGCTGAATCACCACTGTCTTGTGTTGTAACCGCTCCAACTGTACTGGCAGCACATAACATTAAAGGGATTTCTATACATCGTTTACTGATGCTGCCAGTTGAGCATGATAATAAATTGCATTACAACAAGCTATCTGGAGATGCGTGTTCTGAAGTTTCCAGAGTCCTGAAGAAAATGAAACTTCTTATCATTGATGAAGTAAGCATGGTCTCAAATCTAATGCTTGCTTTTGTGCATTTGAGAATGCAAGAAATTCTTAGAACAGAGTATGATGTGTTATTTGGAGGAAAACACATTATTGTTTTTGGAGATCTACTGCAGTTGACTCCAGTAAAAGGACAACCAGTGTTTAAAATGCTCACGCATGAAGATACCAGGAAGTCCCTTGGAAGCATTGGAAACATTAATATATGGTTAAATTTCAAATATGCAGAATTGCTTCAAAATATGCGACATGCAAAGGATGAAGATTATAAAAATATTCTACAAGATGTAAGAATCGGAAAAGTAAGTGAGCATGGGAAAGAAGCTTTACATGCTCGATTAATTTCAAATTTGTATCCAAATGAAAACAGTCTTCCAGAGAATATTTTTAAGAAAATTACTGAGAAAAAACCTGGGATATGTTTGATGCCAACTCTGCAAGAATGTTCCATCTTCAACAACAACATGTTAAAGTTAGAAAATGAACAGATTGTGAAACTGGAAGCAATAGATAAAATAGAGCATATGGGAGCAACAATTATTTTGTCAGAAAATTTGAAAACAAAATTGGATTCATTAGAGAAGAGTATATCTAAAACAGCTGGTTTTGAAAAGACTCTGAATGTTTGTTTCAATTGTCGTATCATTTTGAGAAGGAATTTAAATGTTGAAAGAGGTCTGGTAAATGGAGCAATGGGTCATGTTGTTGATTTTGTGAATTACAGAAATAGAGATGGAATTGAATTTTTAAAAATTAACTTTGATGGCATTGAGCAAGTACAACAAATCAGTCGTTGTTCTGCTAGATATTTGCTTGTAAAAGACTTATATGTTCGCCAAAAACAGTTTCCTGTTTGTTTGGCATATGCGGTGACAATTCATAAATCTCAAGGTTAAAGTGTAGATAGTGCTTTGGTGAACATTGGAAGGTCTGTGTTTAAAGAGGGTATGGCATATGTGGCATTATCACGAGTCAGAATTTTATCAGGATTGTACTTGATTGAGTGTGATGAGACAAAGATTTGTGCAGATTTAGATTGTGTTAAAGAATACAATAGGTTAAGAAGAGAGTATGCTCCACATTTTCCTCAATATCCTCTGTTTGAAAAACGTGTGGTAGGCCGAAAAATAAGAAATGAGAATAATTGCAGTGAGGTAGTAGCACAAAGACAAAAGGTAGATGAAACTGTAATTGTAAGCAGAATTAAAAAGGATTCTGTTGAAGATGTTGTTGGATTTCAGTTTGAAAACAGTTCTGGTGTCAACTGCTATGCTAATGTAGTGGTTAATGTTGTTTTTTTCTTAAAACTTTACAAGAACAGATTGTTGAAAATCGGGATCAAAGATTCTGCGGTTTATTGAATTCTGTGTTTCAGAAATGTAGCAGTGATAAAGCAGAAATAGAAAGTGTTTCAGAAATTAGAAATCTTTTAGACATATGTTCAGGTCAAAAAGAAATTTCACAAAATATTCAGCAGGATTGTCAGGAATTTTTAATGTATATGTTTGGTTTATTGGAAGGTGAAGGTGTAGATGTAGAAAATCTTTGTAGCCTTTCTTATCAATGGCAGCATGACTGCGACAATTGTAGTTTATCAAGTAGTACTAGAATAGACACTGAAAGATTTATATATTTGACTTTACAAGACTGCAAATCAGTGTCTTTTAATAATCTAGTTAAAGCAGCTGATCATAACATGGTTTGTTCCCAATGTAAGTGTCCAATCCTTTCCACATTATTTATACAAACTTATGGACAGTATGTCATTTTAATGTTTCAACGATGTAGACCTGATGGAACTAAATTGACAACTTCTATTTAAATGTTTGTGTCTTCTCAGTTATCAATTTCAGGAAGAACCTTTGTAACTGTAGCTATTATTTATCATGACGGTCCTTCAACAACATCAGGACATTATACAGCTTATTTAAAATGTAGAAAAGGTTGGTCTTTCTGTAATGATACTCATTTGACTTTCAAACAACGTTTGCCTTTTGACCTAAAAAATTCTTACCTAGTGTTTTTAGAACCGAAATTTAACTAAAGGTAATTGGCCTATGAAGACGGGAGCAGTTAATAAAAGTTACTCTGCTATTTAAAATTATATTGTGAGTAAAAGTGATGAACATAATATGAAAAAATCCAGTTCTCATATAGGTACTGTAAGTGGATCTCATAGTAAGTGATATCAGTATTATAGGAAATGTTGAACATGAGTGATCCAGAGATGGGGATAAGAATAGTTAAACTTGAAAATGCTGTATGAGCTATTCTTTCAAAACATCGGGTAAATGGTAATTTCAGAGTTTTAAAATAGACGGATACATCTGACACTATTTGGCCGTAAGGAATAGTGTTGGAATGAGCAGAGTCATAACTTAACACAAGGAGGAAATGAAAAAATTTAGACTTATTTCAGATGTTCTTAGAGTTTTTTATAAAAAGTCGATGAAATTGAAGTTTTAGAGAACAGCAGAGTATTTTCCTTTGAAAAGGACCTTCAAAAGCTACTATTTGGCCTCAAGGAAAAGTAAGTGAATCAAAGATTAGTGTAAATATGTGATTTGTAGGTTGATATGGTTTTTTTAAACACAATCTTTTAGATTGTGTTTTATTCCCCGCTGTCATATGATGAATAGTTTGAACTCACTGTTTTTAGTGAAATTCAATATATTCTGAGAACAGCAAAAATAAACTATGTAACATGTTGTAGAAGTTATTCTATAGTTTGTTTTGTCTAATTTATATTGTATTCCCATTGTCTCACACTCATTTTCCTTTTTCCACCATTTTTCAGCTCTCTTTACTCACTCACACTGCCTTTCTCTAACTCTGTTTCATCCCCGTTCCTTTACTCCACTTCTTTCACAACCCCTCAATCCCATTTCAACTGTCTGCATCCCCTCTGTCCTTTGCGCCACTTTTCAGCTTTCAGTCTCTCTGCTTTACTTCCCTTTTCCGTCTTTTCCTCCTTTGCTCTTTTACTAATTCCTCTTTACTCACTCATCTCTTTTTTCGTCCTCTGTCACTATAACTTACCCATTCTCTCTCACTTATCTTTCTTTGCTTCTTACTTTTATCCTCTTTTTTCTTTTACTACCTCTATGTCCTCAGTCTCTCACTCTCCTTGTGTTATGCTCATTTGTGTTTATCTACCTTCTATCTTTTCTCTTACAACAACTTCACTGTTCCTCTCCCATCATTCTTCACCCCAGCTCTTTTACTTTGGTTCCGTTACTACCCCGCATTTCCTATCTTTCAGTATCCTTCTCTTTAGTTTCATCACCGAATCACATTCTCTCAATACCATTGCTTTAGTCCTCTTCCCCTCTCTTTCCTTGTTTTGCTCCCTTACTCATTTTCCTTTCCTTACTCATTGTATTCCAGTTCACTCACTCCTTCTCTTAGTCCCTCTGCGTACTTACTTCCTCACTCCTTTTCTCTCAATCCTTCTATATTATCGTCACTCCCTTGATCCCTTCATTCTGTGACTCCCCTTCACTCACTCTCAGTCATCTTCCATTCTTCTTTCTTGTACATTGATCCTCAATCAGACTCCTTTCCCTCTCACTCATTCCCCTTTTACTTACTCTTCTTTCTTGATTTAGTTTTGCTAACTCACATTCTTTTAGTCTCTTACTTACCTTCACATCATGTCTCTCATCTTGTCTTCCTCTCTGTCACTGAATTTATCTGACTTACTCTTAGTAATTTGCTCTTCTTCTATTTCTTTTTCGCTCTTTTTGTCCTTCTACATTACTATATTTCCCTTTCTGTATCCTTCACTCTTGCTTTATTTCTTAGTACACCTTTATGATTTTTAATCTCTTCACCTGTCTCTTTTATTTTAATATATATATTTTACTAATTATAACTTTTTTTTCTTCTCTCTTTCACAGATACAAAGTGTAGAAAAAATATGTATGAAGTTTACATTATTTATATGGTAAGTATGACTAAAAAAATGTAGTTTGTCATCATCCTTTGCTTTAAACTCACTACTTTTCTCTCACCCTACCTCACCCCTGTTTCCTTACCCTGCATCCCTCACTTATTCTTATCCTCCATATTTACTTCTCTTTTCCTTACTTTCCTACCACATTCAAATTCTTTCAGTCCTCATGCTCACCCACACTCCCTCACTTTCCTTTATTTTCTGCTTCACTCAGTCCCTTTCTGTCACTCCTTCCTTTTCTCTCTCTGTCCTTTCTCTCTGTTACTCCCCATGTCTTTCCTTTTCTCAGTTACTTCCTCTAACACCTTTTCTCTGTCTTAATATCTATTACACATTCCCTTTGTGTTCCTCCTCTAGCTCTCTTTCTCTTTACACCACTCTTTCTGTCCCCTTTCTTTATGCTCACTTCTTCATTATTTTTATTTTTTATTTTTTTTGGTGCGCTAACGAGACGTGCCCCGGTACGCGCACCGGGGCGCGCCGGAATACTGCGCTCTCTGTTGCGCTTACCGGTACGCGTACCGGGAGCGCTCCAGGGAAAAAAATTTAAAAAAATATGAATATACATAAAAAAAATAGTATTACATAAATATATAATATAGGATTTATTTTAAAAAATATTACATTACATAGGTATAGAAATTTGCTATTAAAAACCCTTTGAAATTCACTGAAAAAACCATAGGTTTCACACCAGTTATAGTTAGGAATTAGCATTTACAAAACCTATGAAATTCACTGAAAAAACCATAGGTTTCAGACCAGTTATAGTTAGGAATTAGCATTTAAAAAACCTATGAAATTCACTGAAAAAACTATATGTTTCACACCAGTTATAGTTAGGAATTAGCATTTAAAAAACCTATTAAATTCACTGAAAAAAACCATAGGTTTCACACCAGTTATAGTTAGCAGGAAGTGTTACTCGCATAAAACCATTGAAATTCTCATGTTATAGTTAGTTGGACTCACTATAACTTGCGCGTGCAATGCACTGCTGATGACGACACATATTATATCACTCATGACATGGTCAGTGACATCACTCATGACATCACTGGTAAATTTATCACGACTTTGGCTGAGATTAAGTGCCGTTAGTTCAGTGATAGCTCCTTGTGAATATGCCCCTAAGTGTACTGGTTATTTTGACTGGTGCAACAACAGTTTTCATTGGCTCATGCCCCTATTGCCTTCACTCTTTCATTAGCAAAAAAAGTCTTTTGAGTAGTCCATCATTGTGAAAGATTCAGTTGATAAGGTTCAAATGGCTTCTATTGATATAGTTGCAGCATGTACTGCACTCGCCATATATAGGGGCATATACCACTACTGACCTGATTCCCAACGTTTTTTCAATAGATACTATTGTCTCTTTTTCAGTGAATAGTCTTAGCTTGAAAAAAAGTTTATTTTATGAAAAAAAAGATTTTGGGTCGCACACTTATTTACAGTACGTGGCATAGCGTGTGCATAGCACGAAAACACGTAGAGTACATATCAAAATCATTGTTTTCACTTTGTTTATATGTGTACCCTTCTTGATTCATGATGTTTGTTTTCATAATGCAAGGACCACAGTTTTCTGTTTTAAGTTATGTTCACACATATTCAGATTACAAACCTATGTGGTGTTTATTTCTGAATATAAGAATCAACAACAAATAGATATCTTATGAATGATTCTTAGTGCTGTCAATTTTGATTGCCAGGTCAATAGCCGAACCAAGTCATAGGGAATTAAAAAATAAGAGATACATTTTCACAATGAAGCTATAAAGAGCTGCCAAAATGCAGGTATTAGTGTTGGGATACAGTTTTCATCTGGGTGGAATGAATGAGTAATGCACTATTTAGGTATTTTTGTAGTACTACTATTAATCAGGGATCACAAACATGAGTATGCATTTATCGATTGAATGAAAGGTGAAATATATCATTTATAGCAAACATTTTGAGCACAATTTCAAATTAATACAGATAAATACAGGTAATAAGAGCAAAATATCACTACTGATATATAAAGACAGAAATGTCTAAAACTAATATTCTAATGTGTAAGTCTATAGATGTCACTCTCCCAAATACTTCTAGGCTACTAGGTATGGTATTCACTTAGAATGAAAATGTTGGTCCCAATCAGTGGTCAAGTGAGGGTGAGCCCCATTGGCATCTCCACTTATGAACACTGAAGCCATGCACTCCTCAAACTATGGTCAGTGTCTCCCTCAGGTTGCACCGCTCAGCCAGTACCTTCCAGAACCTTCGCTTTTTACCTTGTTCTTTTATCTTTTCACTTGATTTTGTTGTCTTGTATTACTTTTTCAGTAATCTTTGTTTATTGTTTTCTATACATTCTTCTTTTATTTCCAAAAGTGATATTGAAGCAAAGCCATATCATTTGATTTGCATCATGATCACAAGCTTATTTGAACCACCCCACTCCCCACACTCTACAATCCACACTCCACACTCCAAACTCATGGTTTCCCAATGTATTTCAGGCAGTTTGGAATGACTGTTGGTTATTTTAATATGAAACTAGACAACAAAATAAACATGTTTTCCTATATTCTCTGGTATGTGCGGAGAGTGAAGTACAATTTCATTTATTCTACACAGATACATTAATTTTATGCTTATAGATCCCATGTACAAAAAATTTAGATTCCATGTAGTTAGCTACTATCTATCTATCTATCTATCTATCTATCTATCTATCTATCTATCTATCTATCTATCTATCTATCTATCTATCTATCTATCTATCTATCTATCTATCTATCTATCTATCTATCTATCTATCTATCTATCTGTCTGTCTGTCTGTCTGTCTGTCTGTCTGTCTGTCTGTCTGTCTGCCTGCCTGCCTGCCTGCCTGCCTGCCCAAACCCGCCCGCCCGCCCGCCCGTCCGTCCGTCCGTCCGTCCGTCCGTCCGTCCGTCCATCCATCCATCTATCTATCTATCTATCTATCTATCTATCTATCTATCTATCTATCTATCTATCTAACTATCTATCTATCTATCTATCTATCTATCTATCTATCTATCTATCTATCTATCTATCTATCTATCTATCTATCTATCAATCAAGGATTTGTAAATGTATAAAGTGCGGCAACTCACCAGTGAAGGTCTCAAGGCACTGGAGTTGCTAACTGCTTTGTGTCAAGGAGAAATCATTAAAAATGGGGGGGGGGGGGGTAGGAGAAAGCAGTGGAAAATGAGGGAAAAGCAGGGAAAAAGCACTCAGAACTTGTGGGGGGGAGTGGAAGGAGAAAGCAGTGAAAATGAGAGAAAGGCAAGGAGAAAGCCCTCAGAAATTGGTGAAGAAGCAAGGGCAAGACCGGAGCAAGAGCAATGCAGCAGCATGGGGAGAGCTGGGCCTGCGACCTGCTCAATGAGGACACTCTGGCCTCCGTTAAGTAGGTCCTGGGAGGAGGGAGGGGTACTGGGAGTCGGTGGGGGGTCAGTGGGAGTCAGGAAAATGGGCGGGCGGCAATGAGGGAAAAATCAAGGAGAAGGCAAGGAAAACATGGAAAGCACAAGGAGGAGGCACAAAAAATCGAGGAAAAAGAAAGGAGAAAGCTGTGAGACTGAGGAGAAAGCAAGGAGGAACCACTCATAAAACAGAGGAAAAGGAAGGAGTAACAGTGACAAATGAGGCAAAAGCAAGCAAAAAGCACTCAGGATGTGGGGCAAAAAGAAGGGGAAGCAATGACAATGTGGGGAAAGCAGAGAGAAGGCCCTCAAAAGTGGGGGGAAAAGCAAGCAGAAAGCAGTGGCAACAGAGGGAAAGCATCAGGGGAGTTCTAAAAAACTGGGGAAAATAAAGGCGTAAGCAGTAAAAATGAGGGAAAAGAAGGAATAAAGAACTGAGAGAATAGGGGAATGGGTAGAGGAGAAAAGCAATGAAAAACGAGGGAAAAGCAAGGAGAAGGCAATGAGAAAATAGTGAGAATGAGGGAGAAGCAAGGAGAAAGCACTCAACTTTTTGGGGAAAAGTAAAGAGCATGCAGTGCATAATGGGGGAAAAGCAAGGAGAAAGAACTCAGAAAACGGGGAGGAAGCAAGGAGAAAACAGGAGCAAGAGCGAAACAGCAGCACAGGGAGAGCTGGGCCTGGGACCTGCTAAATGAGGTCACGCTGCGACTTCCATCGAGTAAGTCCTGGGAAGAGGAAGGGGCGCTGGTGGGTGCGCCTTGGCAGTAGGCAGGAAAATGGGCAGAAGCAGCAATGAGGGAAAAAACAAGGAGTAAGCAATAAAACTGTGGAGAAAGCACAGAGAAGGCATTAAAAATGTGGGAAAAACCAAGGAAGAACAGTGTAAAATGAGAGAAAAGTAAAGAGAAAGCGCTGAAAAGTGGGAGAGGAAGCAAGGAGAGTACAATGAGAATGAGGGAATCACAAAGACAAAGCACTAAAAAAACAAGAGTAAAGGAAGGATAAGCAATGAAAAATGAGGGAAAAGTAAGAAAAAAGCATTCAAGAAACGTGATAAAGGTAGGAGAAAACATTGAAAAGTGAGTGAAAAACATAAAGAAAGCACTCATAAATGGGAACGAAAGCAAGGAAAATGCAGTGACTAAAGGGAAATGCATGGAGAAAGCTCTCAAAAATAAAAATTTGGGAAAAGCAAGAAGAAAGCATTCAGAAAACGGGGGAAGGAGAAAGCAATGACAAATGGGGGAAAAGCAAGGAGAAAGCCCTCAGAAAATGGGGAAGAAGCAAGGGAAAGGCAGGAGCAATGCAGCAGCAAATGGGGAGAGCCTGGTCATTAATATGAAACACTCCACTACACCACAACACTGTACATCTGCTCATTTCAAATATCTGTTTTTCTAGCAGGGTTTTTAAGCATAGGATTAGAAAAGTGCCACTCACGCTGAGCTAGAAAGTTACTGGCCTTTTGCCATTTTTACAGCAAAGCCTTTCAGCTGTGGATTAGCAAGGGCCATCCACGCTGAGCTGATGAATGGCAAAAGACTTTTACCATTCCAGGCACTGTACTGTTAGCTGTAAAATTGCAAAACAATAGGTTGCTGCTCTTCTTTGCATAATTTAAGTGGCACACTAAGCTTGAAAAGTTCTGACTTATACTGGTTGCTCCCTTGTGTCTGAACAAAGCTACACATCTCTGACAAGCCCTCATAAGAGTGAAACATGTGTTGGGTTGGTTTTATTCATTCCAGGTTAACTTGGATTATATTTCAAACATCTAAATCTGTAATACTGCACCTGGAATGATAAAAGGCTATTGCCATTTTTCAGCTCAGATGGATGGCATCATGCTCCCCCATTGTAGGAGCCAAACATAATATTTTTACTGCACCCCAATTTTTGAATGACCCAAAAATGTACCTCCGGGATCATGGCCACAGGACTGTTGATATTGCAATGAGTCACCACCCTCCTCGACATTATGCCCAACAAATCAACTTAGCAGTTGGCACTGATTCACTAATGAATAATTATCCAACACAGATTCACCTTCTTCTTTAGAAACTGTAACTGAAGAAACCCTTCTAGGTGAAGTGTATTTTCAAATTTGGAACTCTCTGTTTTGTTGATTTCTTGGCAACTGGTGATTCACTTTCACTAGTTTCAAAATCTATTTTCCTCTCAGGCTTTCTAGTTCACAATGTTTTCTTTAGCAAGTTATCTTCTTTATAATATCGTCCTCAACTCTTTCTCTCTCTTAGCATCAGTGTTTGTCAGAGTGTTTTTACTCTGCATTGAACTTTGACTTGAGCTCAAAATCGAATTTTAAACTTAATTCAGATCAACTTTATCTTTGTCTACTTTATTCACAGTGAACTTCTTCTTTACTTTAGGGGAATTTGTAACTTTGATCTTGAACTGAAATTTCTTTCTTGCTTGGATCAGAGACTACTTCTTGTTGCCACTCATGCAGGTTCAGGTTTTAAAGTCTTTATTTCGATTTTTAGCAAATCATAAAAGACACATTAAAATACAAAAGAATATAACTGATTCAATTAGAACATCCAAAGAAAAACAATTCTATAAGAGATATTTAAACACTAACAAAAGATATACAAATAAGTATACAAATAAAAAGAACATTTCATGACAAAATGGATAAAACAGGATTAAATTTCAATTAATGAATAAAGAAACCTGCGTATTTTGTATAAGAATAAAAATCATTGCATTAAAAGGTCAACGTTGAAGTTCAGAATTGCAAAAAAGAAACAAGGGATGCAGATGATGAAACAAAGTCGTAGGATGATTAGCAGCTACATAATCAAACCAAACAGAGTATGGCCAATTGCAAAATAACCTTTGTACTTGGCGCTAGGGCATGCTGGTTTTTAGCCTTAGGAGCCAAGCCCATCCCAGATACTTTGCCAAAGTTACCACAAAGAGTTCTGAGGTGTTAGTCCTAAGCACCCATATGGCTTCCATCGCTGTTTTAAATGGTAGTTTTTGAAACAAAGGTTTTAACCATTTCTTTCGGGGTGCCCCGTACCTTGGGCAGGCAAAAAGAAAATGACCTTCAGATTCAATATGACCTGGGCAGCATGTACAGTAGGGCGATATCCCTGTAGACCGTTTGTTCAGAAAGGTGTTTAAGGGCACAGCGCCCACTCTAAACTGGTGGTACAACTTTTTATCTAACGGTCGAGATATAACATCCCAGTATGGCTCTCTCGATAGGTCAAGTTTGAATGTTAAAAACCTGCCTGTAAGGCCGTTTTTGTTGGACAGCAGGACTCTTTTTAGGCGGGTTGTGGCCCAATATAGTGATTTAAATTCGTCTTTGGCTGGGAAAACGTTAGATTGTGGAAATGTCCAGAGATGTTCCAAGCCCATGTCTTTAAGAATGGATTTGACTGCAGAAAGCCATGGTATTTTCCCTGCACCCCTAATAGACCTGACTTCCGACAGTTCTTTTGCAAAGAGGGATAGATCTGGGGATGTCCATATCCGTCTCCACAATGCCACTAACCTAAATCTTGCCATCTCATTAATAGGTGGGGAACCAAGGTCCAAACAGAGGGGGATCAAGGGTGTAGACTGTGGGAGGCCCACTAAATTTCGGAGGAATCTACATTGAGTTTTGAACAGGTTAAGCAAGTCCATGTGGCCCCATAGATCCGCGCCATACAAGATGGCTGTAGAGATTTTAACGTCATAGATCTTAAGGGCCGGTAGGACCCGTTTTGTAATTGATTCCTTCTGCTCTTTAACGAGACAACCAGTCAGCCTGGCAAGTTTAAGATGTTGCATATTAATCTGGTCTTTCCATTTTAGACGGCTATCGAGGGTAACCCCTAAATAGGTCATGGTATCGACCTGTTCGAGGTTTACCCCATTCAACTTCACTGAACTTCGGACTGAGTGGTTTTTTGTAAAGACCATAAATTTTGTTTTCCCCACATTGACTACCAAATTATTGATGGCACAGTACTCCTCGAAGCGGTCAAGAGCCCGCTGAGTCCGCTGCGTGTTTTTGAGAGGATTAGAGTGTCATCTGCGAAGATGAGTAAGGGGAACCTCATCCCTGCCAGCATTGGTGCATCAGTGGGGGTATCCATGAAAAATTTAACAACTTGATCAATAAAAAGGAGGAAGAGGGTAGGGGCCAGGACACACCCCTGGCGGACACCTCGAGTTACGGGGAATGTTTCCGTCACTTGTCCCTGACCCCCCTACCTCACCCTCGCAAAGTTGTCCTCATGGAGTCTTACAATGAGGTCCAATAATTCTAGTGGGCACCCCAGATTTTTCAGCACACCCCATAGCCTGTCCCTAGGCACTAGATCAAAGGCGGACTTCAGATCAATGAATGCAGCATAGATGGTGCCACCACCCAACCACACCTCCTTCCAATAGATCAGGCAGAATCTAAAAACCTGATCTATGGTGCTCATTCCTGATCTGAAGCCCGCCTGCATGGGTGACAGAATATTCTCCGTTTCGATCCATCCCTGAACCCGTCCTAGAACCATGCGCGCCACTATCTTTTGAATCGAATCGATTAAACTGATAGGGCGGTAGTTGCCTGGGATGGATTTGTCACCCTTCTTGTAAATGGGAACAATTTCGGCCTCTTTCCAAGATTTCGGGACTGTAGCTCCAAGGGCCAAAGTGTTAGCTATCCTGGTAATATACGGGAGCCACAAAGTGGGATTAGATTTAAATAGATCAGCCGGGATCAGATCCATACCGGGGGCTTTACCTCGAAGAGTGAGTGTCAACGCCAGCTCAACCTCAGCAACCGTAAAGGTGAGTTTTTCACTTTGTGGGGTCAGCAAGAGTGCATTGCCTAAGGGATTTATAGCCTCATCATCCCCAGCTCTAAATTGGGCCGAATAAAATGAAACCCAATCCTCAAGAGGCACATTGTTTCCCGGGGTAGAAGAGTCTATATTTTTTCCCCATTTAACCAAATACCAAAACCTTTTCTGATTGTTAGTGGAAGAGGCCTCCAGGAGGTCTGACCAGAACTCATCCTCCCACTCCCGTTTAGCTATACTAAGGGTTTTTTTGTAGTGAAGTCTAGCAGCTCTCACTCCAACCATGTCCCGAGATTTAATGGCTGAAATGAGAGCAGCATGTGCCTCTCTACATTTCTTGTTATACCATTTTTGGGGCAAAGGATTAGTTTTAATAATAGCCTTCCCACATGGTTTGGATAGCAGGGTTTTTAAGCGATCAAAACAATTAATATGGACACCCATCACATTATTGGCTGATCCAATATCCACCCCCGACATATCTATTTGCAACATTTCATTAAGTGCATTCTCCACTACAACATTGATATTGTTTAGTAAACACTCATCTTCCATAACCCGTGACCACTTCAATCTCCTCCTGTCGTTGGTAAGTTGGGCGTCCCCTGTATAGGTGGCAGATGGCTCCTCGTGTCTGTTTAGACCCGGTGTCTTCAACGATAGAGACAGTGGATTGTGATCACTTTCCGGGCGCTCTAATACTTCCATGTCAATTAGCAAAGCCCAATGTTCCATGTCCAGTAAGATATAGTCAATGCGGCTCTGCTTCTGGCCATTAACGAAAGTACAATTTCCCTTCACGTCCGAGGCGGAGCGGCCATTACATGCACGGAACCCATTTTGTAAACAAAAAGCCATCCAGGACACTGCAGCCTCTGTTGCTTTAACCCTCTTCTCCACTTGTAAGTCCGGGATACCCCATACTGAGTCGTCTGCCATAGTCCAGGTATCTCCCATATCTAGCAGAGGTTCTATGGTACAATTTAGATCACCAGCAAGAATGGTAGTAATGCCTCTGTCCATTTTCGTAATCATATGATCGACAAGGTTCAACAGGGGTGGGCTTCGACCGCCAGACAGACCTCTAGCATAAATATTAACAATGTTCATGATTGGCTTGTTCCCTTAGTTTATTATGATGGAGAGGAGATCCTGACTCTCCACCGCGAACTCCGTTGGATAGAGACCCAGGGATTGTTTCACCCAGATCAACAAGCCACCTGCGGCCCGCCCTTTACCTCCTTTGCTTGCGGGTTTGAAGAAGTTAATATAGCCCAACTTATGAACAGGCTCCGTTGCCCATGTTTCCTGCAACAGGATAATATCATAAATGTCCATAAAGTTTGACCAATCCGTAGACGCAAGACGCGCCTTGATACCCGCTATGTTCCAGGACAAAATTTTTAAATGATCTTTCCGGTTGTCTGGCAACAGAGGGTGTAGGTGCTGTACAGATACATGAAACGCCCCTGTATCATCATTAACCACTAAGTGCTTGACACAATCTGCTGAGACTGCAATTTTGTCCTCGGTCAAGAACCCCTGGGTGGCTACGTATGGTAGGGGACTGTTTAGCACAAACGTTTGGCCTCCTTCCCCGTCTACTTGATTGTTTGATTGGATTGGGCACACCATGTTATGTTCAATGGGCTCTTGGACTACCACACTACCAATCAAAGACTCACTAGATGGATCGTTGAGTCAATCTATAGCTTCAAGGCCAGAAAGAGGGCCAAAATGATTAAAAAGAAAAGGTCGCTGGCAGTCAAGCGGGGTTAATGCCAGGGGATGTCTTGCAGCAGGACCTTTACGAAACAAAGGATACGATTGAAAGGGTATTTGCCTGCGCGGGTAAAAGTAGGATAAAGCTAGTGTTTGTACATCCCCCTGCCTTGCAAACCTGGGTTCTCGTTTAATAGCATCTACCACCCACTAGTCTTTGAACGAGATAAGAATACAATCTCCTTCTAAGTCTTTTACCTCCGGCCCCACCCAATCTACTCTCTTCACGTACAATATCTCCGTGGGGGTGGAGGGGGGTAGCGGGCGATTTTTGTTCAACCAAAAAGTGACTTTATTGCGGAGGTCACCATAAGATTCCCTTGCGCCCGGTTTTAATGGTGCTACGCCTGTCAAAACGATGGTGTGTAGGGCTGCTTCAGGCGGTAGATCAACACTGGGAATATTTGGTCTTTTACGCCCCCCCTCCCTGTGATTGGTGGAAGCAGTGTGTTGGGCTCTTGAGGTACTTGGGGGAGGAAGATTTAAATTAGGTTGTGTGGGAGGACCCATAGTTTGACGCCCACCAGTATTTTGTTTAGCCACTGGTTTCGATTAGGGCTTTAGTACCTGAGTGTGAGTGCTAGCTCCTAATTTGGAAGAGGTGGTAGAGGTGGTATTGATTTTTTGACCCCCTTTAGATATGGTGTTATTCATTCCTATGGTTTTATTAGGGAGATATTTACCCTTTTCCATATTGTTGTTGCTGGTAACCTTACTGGATGCCTTACTGGGTGCTGATGTATTAATTGCACCCGTATTATTTGAACCAAGTAATGCTTGAAGCATCGTATGGTTTGAATGGATCAAATCCTCCATACTATCGATTTTAGAGGTCATGAGCCTAGTCCGCTCCAGGACTGGTAAGAGTAGTGTTTTAAACATGGCCTCCATTTTTGCCAACAGAACCTCATCACTATTGAGGCACATGGGACAAGTGGTTGAGGAGCCCAAAGCTAAAAGGGAGGGGCATAACATGTTATTAGGCACAGAGGGTATTAGCGGGTTTGGGTGAGGCTCGGGCCCCTGACACCATTCCCCTTGGACTTTGTTTACTTCACTGGTTTTTAGGTTTCTTTCCCCTGACATTCTAGAGTCCCATTTTCTCTTTTTGGTATTGGGGCCAGGATTGGATATAGGGGGATTAACATTTTCGACAGAGTTAGACATGTTGGACTGGTTGAGGAGAGGAGATCCAGAGAGCTGGCTAAAATCCTGCTCCTCACTAATCACGGAGTCATTATCCTCCTCCCCGTCCCCCTGTGTGTCTTTGGAAGCGTTTATACTATTCCTTTCTTCCTTTGTTTTATCCCTTGTAGGGCTACCCCCAATATTTTCTAAGTGGACTATTGCGTCCGTAGAGGTGGTATGGACACAATTGAAGGCAGCATGGGGTGCAGAGGGTGCAGGGGAGATAGATGTGGCTAAAGCCCCCAGTGAGGATCGCTTTCCATTAATTAGGCCTATTGACAATCTTTTCTCAACCATGGCGATTTCCTTTTCCAAAATACCAGTGGCCCGTGTTGTAAAAGCGTCCAGGGGACCAGAAACAACGCCATTGGTGGTATTAATTTGGACAGTACGTTCCTTCCCTGATCTTAACGGCATTTTCTATGGTCTTCTTGACGTCCAGGGGGGGTGGGCCTAGGCCGGACTCTGCCGTACTCGAACGGCCTCAAACGGCCCGCTCTTTGCCCGGTCTTCGCCCCGGTTGCTCCCGCGCGCTCCCGCGCAGCGTAGGAGCTCTGTATTTGTAAGTCTGGGGACCAGTCGGCTGGGTTGAGGGGGGTGGGGCGAGGCGGGCAGGGAGAGCGGGGCCAGGTGACTCGGCCACACACGCACACCGGGACTCCTGGAAATGCGAGTCCCGGTTGCCGCTCGCAGCCCTTCTACCTTGCAGAAGCCCCACCGAGGCACCAAGCACAGGAGATCCGAAGCGGGAGATCCGAAGCGGGACCCGCAGAGCGGGTTCCGCGAGGCGTGGGTAAGTGAGCCTTCGCTGTCAACAACGCCGTCCAATCTGACAGAGAGAGTGTCCCAAGGAGCAACAAGTCCAAGCCCCTTTTACAGCAGATGGGGGTGGGGCGAGGCGGTCAGGGAGAGCGGGGCCAGGTGACTCGGCCACACACGCACACCGGGACTCCTGGGAATGCGAGTCCCGGTTGCCGCTCGCAGCCCTTCTACCTTGCACAAGCCCCACCGAGGCACCAAGCACAGGAGATCCGAAGCGGGAGATCCGAAGTGGGACCCGCGGAGCGGGTTCCGCGAGGCGTGGGTAAGTGAGCCTTCGCTGTCAACAACGCCGTCCAATCTGACAGAGAGAGTGTCCCAAGGAGCAACAAGTCCAAGCCCCTTTTACAGCAGATGGGGGTGGGGCGAGGCGGTCAGGGAGAGCGGGGCCAGGTGACTCGGCCACACACGCACACCGGGACTCCTGGGAATGCGTGTCCCGGTTGCCGCTCGCAGCCCTTCTACCTTGCACAAGCCCCACCGAGGCACCAAGCACAGGAGATCCGAAGCGGGAGATCCGAAGCGGGACCCGCGGAGTGGGTTCCGCGAGGCGTGGGTAAGTGAGCCTTTGCTGTTAACAACGCCGTCCAATCTGACAGAGAGAGTGTCCCCTCATGCATTTGTCTTTTGAACTGCAACAGCTCTTCACTCTGATCTGTCTCGAAACTGGACTTCAGGAATATCAGCAGAATTCTGCAGAATTCTTCAGCAGAACTTTCAGTACTCGACCTTGGCTTTGAACTTGCCTTTGCATGCTCAACTCTGGACCAACTGATTCATTTAGTGCTTCAGATACTCTCATTCTCTGTGTGTGAGAAACATAGATCCACTGTTCCACACAACCATGTTTCCTAGCAGTATTCATTGTCAGGATTATCTGCTATAGCTGCTTCCAGTGCTCTTCGAAGCTTCCTTCTTGATGTGATTTCAGATTACAATCCAGTCAAAGGAATTGAGGCTATGACACACAGTATACTTGGATTTTTATGTTACCACATTCAGTTGATAAAAGACTGATTTCACCATACCAGCAAGACCCTTGCAGTTATTTAACACAATGTCATCAGTAATCAAAACTAAGGCAGCTGAAGGAACATATGCAAGCCTAAGTACTCTTTCCCTGATAATTTCATGGACTGATAAATCAGCCTTTTTCTCAGGAGTCCTTCTCATGCTTATCAAAACAAGAGCGAATCCGGCCATTTTAAACCAATTTAAACACAGACGTATGCCAGTTTGTTCTTGAGAGTGCCATTAGCTCACTCCACTATTCCTGAAGATTGTGGTCGATAACTACAATGAAATCTGTTGTTGATCTCAAATGCGGTGCAGATTATTGGTAAAACCTCATTTTTTAAATTAGTTGTACGATCATTCTCAATAGAAGTAGGAAGGCCAAATCTGGGTATCAACTCCCTCAACAACAATTTCGCCACTGCATGGCTATCTGCTCTCCCGGCAGGAAATGCTTCTACCCATTTAGAAAACAAGCAGATAATAAACAAGATGCACTTAAAACAATTTACATGTGGCATCTCAGTAAAATCTGCTTGGAATCGTGTAAATGGGCCTTCTAATTTGCCAATATGATTCATTGCAGAGTGGCCGTCCTTTTGGCTGCTCAGTAGTCCTTCTTCCTAGCAGAGTATCCACAGGTCCAAAAGTGTAGTGAAGAGTTGGTGTCTAAGTTCCATTATTTATACTCAGTGGTGCCTTTTAAGTGGGGAGAAGCTTTTAGATGCATGCCTATGAAGTTCACAGGTACCCTACCTTCCTAGTTTTGGATCCAGACCAACTACAGGTGGCATGCAGACCATTGTGTGAAGGCTGGACACAGTCTGGTCACTTCTAAGTGGGACTGTGCCCAGCTCCTCCCTCCCATCCTGCCAGTGATGGCCCATCTAGGCACACCTCAGTTTCCTTTTAAGTGTAGCTGTTTAGGAGGAATGCTCAAAGCGTAACTGTCAACTAACCCAAGTGATGTGACCGAGAGGCAGGATTCAGGCACCAAACAAAAACTGCCTGCCTGCCCCCATTTGGATGTTTCAGCTTTTTTAAATGCAATAAGGTAACACCAAATTTATACCATTGGAGAGGTAGGCCTTGAAATACTGAAAAATGATTGTAAGAGTTTTCTCTACCTGGGTATGTAAAACTAAAAAGTACATGTCACGCTTTTAAAATACATTGCACCCTGCCCACTGGATTGTTTGGGGCCTATGCTAGGGGTTACTTATATGTACTAAAAAGGAAGGTTGGGGCCTGGCAAAGGTTTATTTTACCAGGTCGAAATGTCAGTTCAAAACAGCATACACGCAGGCTGTATTGGTGGGACAGAGACATGTTTAAAGTACTGGTCAATCATTGCTGCAGGCTCACAAGTAGAATTTAATTTACCGGCCCTGGACACAGGCAGTGGCACTTTACTAGGGACGTACAAGTAAATTAGATATGCCAATTCTACCATGTTTTAAGGAGAGAGCACAGGCACTTTAGCACTAGTTAGCAATGGTAAAGTGTGCAGAGTCCTAAAACCAGCAAAATCAAAGTCAACCAACAGGAGGTTGGAAGGCAAAATGCTTGCGGTAAAAATACACCACGCTTGCTTGGTCTAACACCTCTTTACAATTTCCGTTATTAACTGATATCTCTGGTTTTACTGCTTGCTTTTTAAGCTTTACTTTTTTCTGTTGTGCACTCTATTAGAGTGATACACATTTGCGCACTCTCCCTTATGTGTGTTTCTTCTCCTGCACAATGTGCTGTTCTCTGTTGAGCAGCTGCTTCTCCCCAATATCCTCTCACTTGTGCTCGCCCATGTGCTTCTCTGCACTGCTCCCTCACGCCCTCCGTTGTGCTTTCCCCAACCCCCATGTTGCTTGTGCTCCTCCCTTTTGTTTTCATGTCCTGTCCACGCCTCCCCTCCATTACTTCCACACACCCTCCTGTGTTGCTTTGGCTGTGTTGCAGAACCTGTACAGAATGGTTAAAAACCCTTGATAAAGTCAATAGGTCACAATGAGGAGTCTTGGCTTTGCCAGTTATTGTTTCACTATGGAGTCCTTTCTTGCCTATTTGTGTTGGTAGGTATGGGTGTGCTGTGCCCGTCTGTGTACAATGTACATCAGTTCTCGTTTGTTCTCATTGGCCAGTGAAACGTCAAGCATATCTCAAGCATCCATTCCATAATTGTGACAGGACTGTACCTAACATTTTTTCTCACCGCGAGTTATTCTCCAGGCCTGTTACTTTGTTGGCATCTATTTCATCGATTTATCTTGGTTCGCAGTAAAACTTTAGGGAACGTGTCGGTACATTCCTCAACTGAAAAACAAGGTGCCTTTTAAATCAGTGTTTCAGTAGTTGGATGCTCGTAGGATTAAAATATTACATGTTTTGCCAACATATTCAATATTTAAATATTGCATATACTTACATTTGCGGACAAACACAATTATACCATCGAACTGCTAACCCTCTGCGAAGAGAAGGCGTTTTATAAGCATTTCTGTGGGTATGTATTTCTTCACACCGTTGTAAACACTGGCAGGTTTTTTTTTTATTGACCTCTGTTTATATACAGAGCAACCCTGGATTTTACCTATAAAGAGAAATGAAAGAAGTGCTAGTTGGAATCAAATTCCCTGAACTAGTGTAAAAAGTCGTTTTGGCTCAAATAATGTGGAAAATAAGTCATGGACACTTCTGAAAGCTTTTTGAGACATACAGTAACGGAGACATCTGGCTGCATGGACCAAAAACATTACAGAATTCTTGTTTTTGAAAAACGAGCTGTTGTACCTTTTTTTAGTTAGGTTTTAAAGACGTTTGTCAAGCAACGCTATTAAAGCCTGACAGCTTTACGGTATCGAAATCTTGTTTTGTGTTTTTGTAAACACCATTCTCTGGTGAAAAAGAGCCTTTGCATAATGAATTCATTATCCTATAAAAAGTAATAGGAATATTTATCTTCCCAGGCATCAAACTGAAACTTTCTAGTGTTTGAGGTTTTTGTCAGACTATTCATGGGTGTGTTTGAGTGCAGTTGTTGGTAGCTGGAATTCAACATACAGAGACCAACATCACTTTTGAGCAAGACTAAGATAGTGCGGTCTGTATGCTTTAGGAACCTGATTAACTTTAAAAAAAATCCTAATTGCTACAGTTTTTTCGAGAAAGGGGGAGCACAACCCCTTCTCAGCATCAAGACCTAAAATCGGCTAAAGGACTTTCACATCTTTCTGCCCTTCCTTCTGTGGGACTGAGGTGATCTGATAGGTCTTACTTTACAACAATCCCTATGATTTAATGCCAATTGAAAGTGACACAATCTTGATGAAACACAGTACCTGGAGATCTTTTCCCCCATACTGAACAGGGTTATTTTTGGTTTCCTTCACACAGGGATGATTTTCTCCACAGTCTTCAAATATTAATAGTGATTGTTGTTTAAATTTGGAGTCAGGAAACCGGGACATTCTTCTTTCTTAAGCTTCTTGACCACTGATCCTAGTACATGAGATGTTATTTGTGTATCTCATTTTTGGTTTCAATTAAGTGAACCATGATAACTACATGCATTAAGGTTATATACTAATTCATAAAGGCTTGTATCAGTACAGAGGTACTTTTTTTATTTTCATATTCGTGCATGCCTTTATGGATCGACTCAAAGTGTCCATGCGCCTTTTGTAAAAGCACTAAGAGAGCACTATCCTTTCTATTTGTAATAATTGTACATGAGTATACCCTCAACGTTCTATTTTAGATGTTTCATGGCTAAGTTTCAAAGGTGTGTGAGAATACAACAATGAACACTATAAGAGTACTGCTTTAGGTGCATAAAAAAAGCCTTTGTGAATAGGCCCTTTAAGTGTCTCCATTAGAGATTTGGAGTCATTTTGTAAGCTCACTGCCTTTGACTTCCTTTAGAAATGAAGACACAGACAAAATGAGGTGCACACTGGTCAGGGCAGCCGTGACATTGTGGCCTAAATCTTAGCATACTACAGAGAATGGTTTGACTTGTGAGTCTTTTTAGTTTAAAACTTCAAATGTTCAACAGATTAAATGAATTCTAAACATGTATTGAGTCATTCTTAAACACAACAATATATTGATTGTATAGTAAGATCAAATTAACTGCTCCGTTTTTGTCAGGACCATTGGCCCAATACATTTCAAGACATTGCACATTTCAAGATATATTTGATGAAGCAAAGTCTGAAAGTCTTCCATCAACTTGGCTCCATTACTCTGGAGTGTATCCTGATGCAGTTGTTGGTGCTCCACTGGCAAACAAGTGGTCTATGTTTTTCTCGTTTGGCGTCTTGAGCAGTTTCATTAACTCAAAATCTCTCTGAGTTAGTGTATGTTTTGCTCACAAAAAAGCTCGGAAACACAGGAAAGTATTTGCTTCTTGTTTCAAGTTTTCAAGTTTCAAGTTTAATGTTTATTGCTTGATTAATTAAAATCATCACAACCCCCCCCCCTACATAAAATAAATGAATTGCATCTACACGGGCAGCTAGGATTGTCATTATGCGATCGATCGTATTATGTCCGTGCTCTATCTGGCATACAATTCGAGTGTATAAAATGCTATTATTATAAAATCATACTAAAACTGTATTAAGATCAAGTTACGGCAAAGAAATAAAATTTCATGAGCCTCCAAGTGAGAGTGTGGAGAGGTGTTACATACATTTAAGTTTAGACATCGTCCGCTTGCGATAGGCAGCTATTTACCAATTTCATGTACTTGACTCCTCGGCAAGCCAGAATGCATGACGAACCCTCCAGCCAGCTTATCACTGCTTGTCTGCTAGAGCGAATGTTCAGGTTGATTAAAATCGCCTTTAGGTACTGTCTCCTTTGGCTTAACATGGCTGGACAGGCACACAACAAATGGGTCAGGGTTTCCTTTTGGTATCCGCATAAGCGACAACCTTCTGACTCAAAACGTGTCACTCAAGAGGGGGATAAATCCTTAGAGACGTGCACCCCCATCCTGTACTTTAAGAAGCACATCTTTAAGTGGGAACTAAAGTGGGCCGATAAGTAGGCTTGTGGCTTTGTAGTCCTATATGATTTCATAACTGTCCATCCGTGCTGCCTCTTTGTGAGCACCGATTTATCTTCCAATAAAGATTTCTTTTTGCTCGCGACATTCACTGTTTTATTAAAAGACAATCGATCCATCTTTTTCTCCCATGCTGGTTTAAGTTCCAAAGTGGCCAGAGATGTACTCAGGAAACTCCCCCAAGAGTTTGGAATTTCTTGCTCGTACTGTGACCTAACTTCGTCCCAGCAAAGTCTGTTTAGAGTGTCTACTTCGGATTGCCGGAGAGTGTGGCAGAATTTAATGAAGTTACTCATTGCCCTGTATTTAAGATCCTGGAGCCCAAATTCCAGTCTTACCTGGGCAGGCGAGGCTCATTTTGGCAAATCAAAAACCGATTTGTAGATTTTTGACTGCAGTTCGTTCTGAAAATGTGAATCTTTTCCACACCAGGGGACGAGGCCGTAGGACACAGTTGGTTGGATTTGGGCAGCCATAACTTTTAACAGATGCGAATAGCTTGGGCAGTCCAGTTTTCTGCGCAAGGATCTGTAAGCATAGATCAAGGACTGAGTCTTTGCTCTAAGGGCCAGTTTGTGCTCTTTGTGACTTGTGCCCTGCTCAATTATTATGCCCAGATATTTGTATGAGTTTTTTTCTTCCACGTGAGCCCCGTTAACCCTCCATTTAAACTTTAATTTCCTACTGTCCACCAAGCGGACGACTTTTGTTTTATCTTTGTTTATCTCTAGCTGTTCCGAGTCCAAGTAGGATGCCAGGTTATTTATAGATCTTTGTAGCCCCACTGGGGTTTGGCTTAGCAAGACTATATCGTCTGCATATTGGAGGATTGGGACGGGCTCGTTTCCCAGTTTCGGGGGGTGGCAGTCTGGGTTTTCAAAGTGTCGGCCAATATCCCATAAATACAGATTAAATAGGCTTGGGGCCAAGACACAGCCTTGCTTAAGACCACTTTGTGTAAGAATGCTTCCAGTGGTGCTCAACCCATTTCCCAACTTGACTCTTGTCCAGGTGTCAGTATACAAGTTTTTGATGGCAGTGAGGAGTATATTTGGTAGGCCCCATCTTTTGAGTTTGCTCCATAAATGATTTCGGCTGACTCTGTCAAATGCTGATTTGATATCCACGAAACAGGCAAAGAGGCGAACTTTCCTTCTTTGCGCCTGTTCTGTCAGGAGGGCTAGGGTTGCAAGATTCGATTGAGTACCCATGCCTTGCCTGAATCCTGTTTGAAATTTGGGGATAATGTTTTTTTCCTCCATCCAGCCTTGCAGATGGTTCAATAGACATGAGGCATATAATTTTGCTTCCACGTCAATCAACAAGATTAGTCTATAGTTCCCTGGCTTGGCGTGGTCTCCCTTTTTGTGTATGGGGTGGATGACAGTCCCCCTCCAGGAAACTGGGATGTTAGAATATACATAAATCTCATTGAAGACTGGGGTTAGGATTTCAGACCACAACTCTGGGTTGCTCCTGAAAATTACATTTGGTATGCCATTTGGCCCAGCCGCTCCCTCAGACTTTAGTTTCTTTATGAGGATTTTCAATTCTTTCACATTTGTCAGAGGAGTTTGCTCTTTAAATTTAAAGTTTGAATGGGCTGAGTTGTCTGTTGATGTTACATGACTCGATACGTCTTGAGCCTCCTTCTGGTCATGGTGTTGCACCTGGGCTTGTTGTTCTAGGTCCCTCGTGGGTTGGTTGAACAAGGTGTTTACGTGGTCTGTCCAGATTTCTGCATCGATTCCTGCCTGTTGCTGAAGTGTTGGACCAGCTGTTAAAGTATTAATGATCCCCCAGAAATCGCTGCTGTTGGATTTTTTGCTAGCTGTTAATAGTTGCTGCCAGATTGAATCTTTATATACTGATTTTGCTTTCCCCAACTTCTTTCTATAAGCGCTCCTTAGTGCCTGCAACTTTATTTTTTCTTGTGTTAAGCCCTTTTCTCCTTCTCGGGATAGGCGTCGCACTTCTCTTGCGATCTCTCTTTTGCACATTTTGAGATCTTGAGTGAACCAAGGCTCCCTTCTGGCTGTTTTTGAAGACCTCTGTTGCTTGGAAACCGGGAAGGTATGGAGCAAGAACTCGACTATTTGCTCCTAATGGTTTACGTGCGCCCGTTCTTGAACTGCACCTTGGGTTTCAATAAAGGCCTTTACTTTGTCCTCCATAACTTCTGAGGCTACTCCTCACCACTTTACTTTGTGCAAATTGAAAGTTTCTGGGTGCTGGATAATGGCGTCACTCTGTTGAGCAGTTTTTATTCTATTCTTCAGAATCAATGTTAGCGGGAGGTGGTCACTTTCTCCTTGTGGGATTATTCTAAAACTGTTTATTTCTGAAAACAGTTTTGTGCTAGTAATGATAAAATCTATTGTCGAGGTGACTTTTCCACTCAGATATGTTGCCGCTGGGGGCGAGTCCCACGGGGATTTACCATTCATGATTATTAGGTCAAGTGCTGCTAATTTGCAGACGAAGTTGGACGCACCGTTCGGGACTTTACAGTTTATTCCCCGTTTAGTCGCTAAGAGATTGGTGTTAAAGTCACCGGCGATCAGCATATGAGCATTTGTGTGGCTTTTCTGCAATGCTTTTAGTAGTTTTATGAGGGTTATGTATTTTCCATTTTGATTCTTTCTCTCTGGGTGGATGTAAACATTTATTAGGAGGAGTTTTCTGTTTTTTTCCTTGGTGGTTACCTTGGTCACTTGTATCCAGTTTGCCCCTGTGCCTACTTCTTCCGTTACCCAGCTCAAATTTTGGGTTATGAAGGTTGATAAGCCCCCTCTTGGATGGCCATAATTTGATTATCTTTCTGCCAGGCAATGATGTTCGATGAAACCAGGTATTGAGGTTGCCCCCATGTTCCATGTTTCCTGAAGCAGGATAATTTGTTGTTGCATTAGAAAGGTTACTGTCTCTTGATCTTGGCCCATGTCCCTAAAACCATGCACATTCCATGAACAGAGCAAGATATTAATTAATTCATTGTTCCCCCTTACCGGTCCTGGTGAATGTGTTCCTTGGTTAGGAATGCTTATCATTCAGCGTTTTTGCAATCCAGGCCCAATCCTTGAGTTCCTGCGGGCTTCCCCCTCTGTTTCCCAAGCTTTCGCTTTTAGGGTGCCTATTGGTTTGCAGGGACTTTGTTGGTGAGTTGGAACGTGCTCCGCGTAAGCATGTGTGCTGGTGTGTTCGGGGTTTTGCTCTTCATTTGAATTGTTTAGAAAGGGATACGGGTACCTTGGGCGTTGCACGGCCTGGAGCCTGATTCCCCATGTCTCGAATATTCCGCTCATTGCTACAATGTTGTCCACCAGGTCCTTGGACGCCCACGTTGTCAGGGACTCCTCTACCCCCCTTCGGGGTGTTTCCCTGAATTCCACCGAGACTAGATCTCGCGAACAGATTCCTTTTAGTTCGGGGATTTCATGGAAAAGTCTCAAGAGGTTTCCCCTGTTGAGCGTGTCCTGGATGCCTTTTGATGAGTATTCCGGGATAAAAGACAGTTTCAATTCACACGAGTCAATTTCAACTTGCTTTTCGAATGACTGTGGTGTGCTTTCATTGTTCTGTATTTGCTTCTTGTATTTCCGAGCTCTGTAGTCAGCAATACTTACATTATTAATTCACAAAAATTTCAGTTTATGTATGTGTTCAAGATGCCAAAAAGAAATTAGAGACCTCTACCATAGTGCAGAAAACTGCATCATGATTGTGACCCTCAGTACACATAGTTCTAGACATGGTAATTCCATGCAGCTCAAGGGGCTTGCCTCCAGCACACACAAAGGAACCTGACACTAGTCTTTTCTCACCCCAGACTTCTTGGCGCCTTAATAGGGGATGAGAAGAACTTTCCCGAACCAGATGTGGAGGTAGTATAGATAATTCCCCACTTCAAAGACTGAACAAGGTACAAATATTGGACCTCCAGTGCCACCCTTCAGTACACTACTGGACTTGCGGATATTACAAGAAGAAGGACTGCCTTTTTCCCCAAAGGACTGCCCTGGTGCTTGAGGTGTGCCTTGTTAACCATTGGACTGCGTGCTACTTGAGGCTTGCCTTATTCCCCAGATGACAGCCCTGTTGCTTTAGGCCTGCCTTCTCCTCCAGAGGACTGTCCTGCTGCTTGAAGCCTGCCCTGATTTCTGAGAAGGAAGACGGTACCTGCTCTCTTTAACCTAGGCTACCTGAGTGACTCCAAGGGTCATTTGGCTGACCTCCTGTTCTGAGCTACCGTGGCACAACAAGCTTCAGAGGCCTCTCTGCAATTGCCCAACTGACCTGCTACATTAGACCAGCCTGGACAGGCAATTGGACCTGCCTGAACCCTGCTAGCCTCTGCAAGAGGATGAGGGGCTCTCTCTAGCACAGGGAAGCAGGGTTCAGGCAGGTCCAGTTGCAGATAGCCAAGAGATGCCTCCCTCTGATATAAGAGTGTAGACTACACTATACATCAAGAAAAGGCGAAAGCCTGAAGTTTTGGCCTCTTTGCAACCATGAAGCTTTCTGTTTCCACCGAGACCCTGCAACCTGTGATGACCGCAAACAAACAGCTCTGGTAATCCTGACCCTTCATGCTAGAGCGACTGCCAGCGACAACCAGCAACACTGGATCTGTACTTCATGTTACAGCAATGACAGTCTGCAGTGACCACCGATGTGAAGATGCTGCAATGATCCTTTGTGACTTCTGACCGTCTATTCGCTCTACAGTGACGACCATCCACAACATCAGGCTTGCTCTTCACAATACAGCAGCAATCATCTGCAATGCTGTCCTTGCTCCCTGATGCCTCCTCCACCCTGAACAGAACTCTTTAAGCTATATTTTGAGATGGTCATTTTTTAATGGGACTAACCTGGTCCCTGTATCTTGCCCACACTCCATTGTGGTCAGTCTGAACGTATTACTTTACCCAGGTCTAGCACGACAAGATGAACGCAAATGGCACTTTTTACGTTTTTGGATGCTATATCTACCTAATCTTTGAAATTGAATATCTCCAGTACCATTGATTGTATTTTTTTGTTCTTAGTTCTAATTGTATTTATTAAAATATTATGGCCAGGGTTCTTTCCAGAAGAAGGGAGGGGGACAAGAGCAAAGAGATCTCTAAAGGGCCATAAAATCGTTCTTCTGGTCAATGGGTCCCAGGCTTTAGGTCTGTAGGGAAGGCACACCTGAAGTGCTTTGATTGTCAGAAGGAAGGGTACTTCGAAGGAGATGCCAAGAGTCCCAAGCGGGCACAACCCCCACCGATGTTTACAAAACAGTGATGGATGGAATGCTTGAATTCATCTCAGCCACTGGTAATCAGTAGGACCACATCTTAGTTCATCATTATTTTTCACAACATACCACTTCAGTATGGATCCATCAATATGCAAATGAGTCTTGTCCCTGCTCCAATAGGAACAGTCCAGTCCAAGCTGCCATCCTAGGTCCTCCCTGAACTGGAGCACCTGGCATGGCCGGTACAGGTAAGAGCGGTGAGGCGGGGTGGCGGGAAAACAACATACAACAGGAAAAGGACAATAAAATAAATAAATAAACCCACTTACCTTGCTCTCGACGCATCACTGAAAGCAGAAAACACCTATTGCAGGTCACAGGACATGGATTTTTGTTGTGACTTAGTATTAGTAGTTTTGTTGGTTAGAAAGTATCTCTTCTCTCCACCAACAATAGCTAAATTATTACTGGATGCTACACAAACCACTTAAATGGATGCTACATAAACCACTCTAGGAATGGTACGCTAACTTCCATCTTCAACTCTAATTAGTTTTCTACCTCTTAAATGACTATCTGAGGAACAATGGAATCTAACATGGGTCTCAACATTGACGGGAGTAGAAACTATGCCAAATTACATTTACTAACAGCTTACTACGTTTAGCAGGCGACCTCCTGGGAGGGTAGACCTGGCTTGCTACCTCTAAGCTATAACTCTGCCACAGCTCACATCTGTGTCTCCACAGTCTGCAGCCTTTTTTCCAAATGATTTTGGAGCAGATGCATGCAGTTGAATCGTGGACTATTATAGGCAAGAATATGATGTCAGTAGGATCTTAGCAAATATATAGATTAAAAGCAGAAACTAACTTCCCAACACCACCTAGATTCTTCTCCTTTTTACATGTTCCTTGGTGCTATGGATTTAAAACAGGAGTGGAGGTTTCACTGTGACAACTCAATTGGCTTGAACTCATCGGGGGGGATACAGCTACACCCAGTAATGAGCGATCAGGTGTCCCTGTGCCACGATTTAATCAGTGCAGGGACTTGTGGTTGATTTTGTTGTTGGAATAGCCACTTCCGAGATCAACTGCATGTCAGGTAGGACCTGCAGCCACAAGCACAGCCCTTGCCTGACCACTTTTACAGCACCAAGTGATCATGGAAGCCACCCTTCCTGCCCATGGACAACCTGCCCTTAAAATCCTCCAAACACCTGCGCCAAATAGATCCCCTTCCCATTTACTATGAGCAGCTGGTAAAGGGAACCAGTATTGTGCCTCAAATGGTGAACCCATATGCAGAAAAAGACCCAGAAATTCTGCGTCCACATAACTGTTTACCGTTCATGAGAAAATAACATTTATAATTGCACAGTGCAGAGATGTAATTGCTAACCAGAATTGGTTATTATGGACCTAGTAATTTCAAGACATTGCACCATGCATATTGTGATTCAATCCTTTGAGACGAAACTAACACATGAATACGCATTATACAAATGCCACAATCATAACTTTGAAAACATTGAAAAATGAACAATAAATGAGCTCAGGATACAGTGAAAAACAAAATGGCTCTCAGCGCCACAGAACAAAAGAGTGCAGGGATGGATTAGTCCATAAGATATTAAATGCTTTGAAGAACTCAAATAATTAATTGTCTTCAACTGTCATAATCAAAAAGAAAAAACAGACAGTTGTAGTGGTTACCTGTACATCTCGTAAGTACACACTTCAGGCCTGATTAACAAAGGTAAAATTACACTTTTGTTTTTGTTTACGATTATTTGCTATACCCAAAGGTATTTTCCCAGTAGTAGTATTTTGATGACTGCAAAGTCTCTGCACTTAAAAAGAGTGGGGTGCCCTACCTTTTCATGTGCGGAGACACCACAGTCGTAAAGATACTACTAATAGAGCAGAGCCATTTTTACCCCCTGGTCTCTTCGTTTAACACCCGTTGTATGTATGATTAGGCAGGATTTTATGGGCGTTTGAGAGGAGCTCACTCGCAGTATTGGGCCATTTCTTCTGAGAGCTGTGCTGTGCTGATTGAGTCCAGTCCGTGTTTTGCGGAGCACCGAGAGAGGCAGAAGCAGATGTTGTAGCGATGCTGCGGATCACGGCATGTTGTGTGCTGGCCGTCCTCACCTCTTTCCCATCGAGTCTCCCCCGCTGCACCCCCCCACCTGCCTGCCTGCCTACCGTTCTCCTTGCGGTACCGGCCATGCAGCAGCTGCAGCCGGCGAGCGGGGTCCGAGCAGGGGCTGAGAATGCCATCTCCACTCCAGTCCTCCAGTCCTGCCGGGCTCCAGGCTCCGGGCTCCGGCATTTCACCCCTGTCTTCCATACCGGCAAGCCGTAGCCCCTGAGTCAGAGGAGGCGGGGGGCAGACCAGAGCGGAGACGAAGACGAAGACGAGGAGGCTGCCTGCTCCACCTGCTCCACGCCGCAAACACGCTGCAGACACTTGAACCGCCCGCCCACCCACCTGCCCTAGACTGAAGCTGCTCCTGTCGGCCCCTCGTGGCTTCGGATTGGGGCCGTAAGGCTGTAAGAGGGTTCCAGCACAGCTCGCCAGCTCATCTGTGTGGGCAAAGGCTTTGGCGGGCAGTGTGAAGCACCTGAGCACCTGAGTGAGCCAAGTAAGCCAAGGAGCGAAGACAGTGGTGAGCGACGACGGGGGTGCAGCAAGTGGTGCAGCAAGCAGCAAGCATGAGTGAGTAAGCGTCTTCCTTGCTCCCAACCCCTCGCTCTGCTCCTACCCCTGTACCAGTCCTCACCCGGTCTCTACTCCAGGTTGGAACTGGCACTGTGATTGCGTTCAGCTGTCTGTATCCATCTGTACCCCGCCCCTGTGGGCAGGGGGGGAAGCTTGCCCCCAGGAGGTGGTAGGGAGAGCAAGCCGCGAGACACAGACGCAGGAAGCGAAATTGGCGCAGGGCACGAGGACCACCTGGACCACCTGGTCTGCTGCAAAACACACGTGCAACTACACCTGCAACCATACCTTCAACCATACCTAGGACTGGAGGGCTGGAGGAAGGGGAGCAGGGCCACAGGGGCCACAGGGCCAATCTCCCTTTCAGAACCGAAAGCTCACAGCAATCTTTTTCCCCATTAATCACATTGAGATCAGAGACTGGGCACAGGGGGAGAGGCCCGACCCTCATGAGTCCACTCCGCAATCTTGTTAGCTATTGAAATACAAAAACCACACTAAAGCCAAACAAAAAGGGAGTGCAATGAGAACTGGCATGATCAGGCAACAACCAAAACCCAACTCTACACTGAGATCGCGGAAAAGAAAACTGGGGAAACTGAGTCAACACTCTCAACAAATCCGAATAACCCCAAGGAACTCGGATGAAGTATAAACGATCAAGAAAATACAAATACAAATAATATAGAGGCCTCACCCCTTACAGTAATAGAAACATCTAAGTTGCCCACAACTCAACCGCTAAACAAAAACGGTCAAGTCAAGGTCCCCGCTGCCTCACCTTCCCTAATTACCGCCTTCCAGCAACCACAACAACTACAACTACAAAGATCGGGACAGCTCGGACTACCTCAAATACCTCAAATGGAAAAACCTTCACCAACGGACCTAGTTAATCTTGTAACGATCGACGGTACACCAGCAAAGAAAAGGACATGTTCACATCAACCTAAGATTTATACAAAGTTCGCCTTTCTTAAAGATCCTGGAACAGCTATATTCTCTATGCCTGGGAACATCAGAGGTCTGCAATCTTCACTTTTAAAAGACGAACACGACTCCAGCCGCATGAACAGCAGCCAAATAGGCTTACCCACCCCAGTGGAAACTCTGAGTCAACCCACTCATGAGATAGCGACTGTCATCCCCACACCAACTTCGCCAAAAACAAGAAGAGCAGCAGCATCCACCCTTCAGGAAGACCACGAATCAACTCCCTCCAATACGTGGGGACTGACGTTCGCTAGTCAAGCCTCCAAAAAAGACTGGAGTATACCAACGGAGGTCAAGTCTCCAAACACAGCGGCCGACTCATATCCAGTACAGCAGAGTGAGAACCACCCTAGCAAGATCAGCCCCCGTCACCTCGGCAAACAAGACGTGACAATGGAAATCAAGGCTTTGATACACAAAGAGGATGAAAGGGAAATTCTACCACTGCCTCAACTAGTTAGCAGTTCTCCAAACCCAACAAAAGAAATTAGGCCCATTCGAGCAATACCATCATTAGTAATTGAAGAGCAACAATGCAGTATCAAACTACCGCCAATGCCAATTACCTCCCCGGCTCTATCCAAGTCACTCCAGTTAATCCTCAGTAGCACCACCGAACAAATAACGGCGATCAATAAGCCTGCAGTGCAAGGGGCCACCCAGGGCAGTACCTTACTATCGAACAATGATTCCCTGCCCACAAAGAACTTTCCAGACAATGACAATGATAATGACATGACTTCTATAGCAGCACAGGAGTGGAAATAACTAGTGGCTACTTATAACCGTCACCCATCCGAATGGAAGCCCACCGCCGATGCATCACCAAGATCCGAGAGAAGTTACAGCCCAGGAAAAACAGTTCCCAAATCAATTTGGGTGACGATCCTAAACACACTGCAACTCTCGGCTACAGCCCTGGAATTCCAATCTCAAAAAATGGACATATAGCTTTGTGTTTTGCAGACAATGGCTGACTCAATTTCAGGAATTGACTGGAAAATCTTGGAACTAAATGGCCTCATAAGGAGGGGTCAAGACGCGGTCCTTGCAGCCCAACCAACTGTATCACAACCACTATCTTGTGATCCAATTTTAGATAAACTATCATCTTTACCTACGATGTTGGGGGCACTAATAAGCGACTTCAAATTAGAAGTTCTACCAACCCAAACCTCGCAAACCTCCGATCCACCCTCAAATGTCCTAATGACACCAACGGACTTATTAATTGAACATTCAATCGAGCGGAGGTCAGACATCATCGCATCTTCAACTGAAATATTACCAACTGGCCCACTGGCAACTGAGCTAACCATCACAACTGCTACTACAGTCACACCTTTCTCAACAACTGCTCAGGAATCTTCTAAGTCTCGAAGAAAGAACAAAAGGAAAGGAAGGAATCGGGCTCAAAAAAACTCAAATAAGAAGATGGTAATATATTCTAACTCCTCCCCTTTAGTAGCAACTGTCACAGGATCTCCGACAGCCAACGAGGAACAATCCATTCAGTATAAGGCTTCTGAAATTGTATCATCAGCATCCCCATTGGCACACTCAAAATTGACAAGTATGGTTACTAAGAAACCTGCACAAAAAAAACTCAAGCAGAAAACCTTACAATTCACAAAAACTCAAGTGGCACAAAACTCTATTAACCTGGAACCAACACCACTTGAACTCGTACCAATACAAGAAAGAGTGGATACCGCCACGGCTAACAAGACTGAGTCCTCCCTACATTTGATACCTATACCGGCTAGTATCACCCCGAACCCATACATAGTCACCAATCAACGCGAGCAAACAAACGTCTCAGTCATAGTAGACCCAAGCAACCTTTCTCAACTAATTCAACAGGGTGTCAAGAGATCATCGTCGGACCCAACCAAACCACAGTTTTTGAACAGTCCAACATCAATCCTTTTCATCCCGGAATATACATCCCGTGGCAGGAGTGATATACTGAATAGGGGAAACATAATAAGGCTAATGCATTCAATATCAAATCTATCGAATATCAGTTCATCTGACCTTTTGGCAATAGAATTCCAGTCAAACACTGAACCTCATCACCCAGAAATCACAAAAGCAACGTGGCACTCACTTGAGATAGCACTTAAAATCATGGAAGAAATAGCGACGTTTCAGCTATGGGGGATTGAGCTGAGACTCGAAGAAAGACCTCGCTATCCTACTCCCTTTCTTCCTTTAGACAGACCCCAGTACAAAAAAGCACTACCTCAATACTAAAAGGAGCGAGAAGCAGCTCGCCCGGGCCGTGTCCCCGAGCTCTAGAAAATCCCAATTCTGAACAAAACCAAAAGTTTAGCAGGTGTTCATCACGTAAAACTGGTCACAATTGGAACTCAATTCAACCTACATTCGCAAGTTCTACTATCAGCAACTGACAGAAAGGGAAAGAACTCACCAAACCATCAGAGGGATATATGGACATTAGAATTTGCTCTTGGAACATCAACGGTTTGCGAGCAAAAGAAATGACCCCGAGTTTCTAGAATATCTGACTACATTTGACCTTATCCTGCTCCAAGAGACTTGGGAAGAAAAAGTATTCGAGCTCCAAGGGTTCACGTCCTGCTGCATTCCAGCAAATAAAAACTCAACCTTTGGCCGAAGATCAGGCGGTCTGATGCTTCTTGCATCAATATCGACAATAGGTGAAATCGAGGCAATGGACCTTCATATCCCTCCCCCAAGCGTCATTCAGGTGGTAAAAATCCCACATTGGCTAAACAAGCAGCCCCAAGCAGTAACTATAATTAACACATACATCCATCCCAAAGACAAACAAAAAGGTGCGAAAGACCTAGCCAAACTGATGAAAAAAATAATGGAGGAAAGCATGTCTGACTAATTCATCTTGACAGGGGACTTCAATATGCTTCTAATTAATAAAGAGCAACTTAGTGACCTTACCCGGGACTTGAACGCTGCATGGGGCGTGCCGACACAAGGCCATATAAAAAACAAGAATTCAACGAAGGATTCAAAAATCTTACTTCGACACTTGGAACAACTCAACTTAAGGGCCCTGAACGGCCGCTACCCTGGTGATGATCCACCAGTTGCCACCTTCCATGCGAATAAACAATCCTCCCATCTTGACTACATGTTCACATCTCTAAAGATGCTTTGTCGGGTAAAGTCCTTTAAAATAGGTACGAGCGACCTCAGTGATCATTTGCCACAAGAGGCCATAATAAAAACCACTTCCCACCTGGGAACCGAAACCTTTATAGGCCTCGACACAGATACTGCCCCAAATTTAAGGCGGCTTCGCTGTAACGCCGGGAACATCGATTCAATTAGCTCCATGGCGAAAAATCTCTTCTCCCAAGCTATCAGCTATGCATCTAAGGGATCGGATGTCTGGGACATTTTCATCAAAACCATTAGGGAGCAAATGGTAAAAAAGGTTCCCACCAATTTACATCATCAACAGTTGCCCCTTTGGGGGATTCACTCATGTCCAGAAATGAAACTACAAAAAAGATTAGTAAATCAACTACTGAGACAGTTGCGAAAGAATCCTACAAGTCATAGCTTGCAAACTGCCCTACGGGAAGCCAAAACAAAATTGAAACGGACAAAATGGGGCAACCAGCAGCGAAGGAACGAAGAACTATGGGTGAAACTAGTTCACAAGGGGAAGCAGAAGAACAGCTCCAGATTCTGGCAAATGGTTAAAAGAATACAGAATCCTGACCTCCCTGGTCAAAACTCGCACATACCTGAAGAAGTATGGTCGAAATACCTACTGACGCACTTCAATAATGATGGGTCTATAGACAAAGCTAAAACAATTAAACCTTCCTCAACAACCACTAAGCACAACAATAAAGCAAACCTCAACCACTACACCCCCGCAAATCCCCTTGAAACGGGGGAGGACATCGCCATGAATACACAATAAAATTGATAAACCAAAAACGGAAAAAAACGTAATAAAGGCAATTGAGTCAGGACCTAAGCCAATTCTCCCATCAGATATCCAACGACAAGCATCAAGGGGGAGACCAACTGGTGCTCCTGGGCCGAACGGCTTACCACCTATGCTCTACAAATCAGATGTCGAATTTTGGAGTGCATCTTTAGCACCAGTGTTCAATAGTATTAGACTCTCACAGACCCTTCCTGAGTCATGGCACGGTTCACTCATCAGCCCGATATATAAACAAGGTAGCAAGAGGCTTCCAAACAACTACCGCCTTATTGCTCTCCTAGATGTGGAGGCAAAATACTTTGCTGGCCTTATCTTGTAGGAGCTAACATCATGGGCAACTGAGAATTCCATCATGCCAATCAACCAAACGGGTTTCTGCAAAGGCCAAGGGACCACAACCAATCTAATGGCACTATCACTGCTGATGGAAGCAGCAAAAGAAACTAAGTCATCTTTATTCTTTTCATTTATTGATTATACCGCTGCATTCGACCACATGGATCGAAACAAACTTTGGTTGAAACTGGACAATTTGGGAATACCTAAACACCTATTAGATGTCCTAATACTGCTTCACTCAAACACCTGGATCAAAATCAAACTTGGGGCTGGAACACACCTTTCAAAACCCATAATGACAACAAAAGGATTAAAACAGGGATGTCTACTTGCGCCGATCCTATTCAATCTTTTTCTAGCCGATTTACCTGGGCAACTAGACAAATGCTCCAACCATGCACCGAAACTAGGGAAAATCACCCTTTCAAACCTGCTATATGCGGACGACCTGCTGTTGATAAGTCGGACTCCAATGGGCCTCCAACATCTTTTGAACATAACCAATGCCTTTTCAGAAAAAAATGCACTACAAATAAACTTTAATAAATCAAAGGTGATGGCTGTGAATTATAGGAAAAAAAGAATCCTCGTTGGTACTTGAATGGAGAAAAGCTCGATCAGGTTACTACATATAAGTACCTGGGATTAATCTTGGACTCAAATAACACCTCGAGGGCGCAGTTCAAATCTTTGCGAGGGAAGGCTACAATGACTTACTTGGCTCTAAAAACATTGAAAGTCAAATTACCTGACCTGACACTTAAACCCCTCGAAATATTGAGTGCCAAATTAAAACCGACTCTCACTTATGGGAGTGAATCACACCATGGTAAGCATGCGGCGTTACTGGATACACTCATTGCCAATTCATACAGGGCCATTTTTAATCTTCCCAAATACGTCTCCCCGGCTCAGATTTGACTAGAATTCGGTATCTTGAAACAAACTCTAGAGAGGCGAAGCGTGTACGCAACAAATTGGCATAAAATTCGCAATGCAGACGCTGGATCTTTATGTGCAAACCTATGGGAAGAACTACTTTGTCACCGCAACCTCGCGCCGAGAGCCTACTTATATGAATCACTCAAAGTTCTAGGCCTGATTGATACCTGGGAAACATCAATCGATCTCTTGTCTTTTAAAAAAGTAGCCAAAAAATCAGCTAGCATCATCTCAGCAATAGAAGACAAGAAAGATCTGGCAAATAGAGCACACGGATGGCTAAGGGTGGGTGACTATGAAAAGCTGCGGCCACAAGCGTACTTCAGTATCGGCATGAAAATAAATGTTAAAGAAAAATTCTTAAAATTACGCCTTGGGGTTATTCCCATACTTCCACATCTTCCACCTTGGGAGAGAAATAACCCTTCACAACAGTGTTGCATGTGCAAAACCGGCAAGGAGGACATAATCCATGTGATTTGCATCTGCCTTAGCGTAAAGGACTTGAGGTTCAATCTCTTACGTCCTTTTTTTAACCTACATGCCGTTCGGACCTGTAGACAGGCAGCCAAACTATGTTTCTCTACCAGCGACATCAAATTGAACTGTAAAGTTGTGAAGTTCTTTGACCTAATAAGAAAGAGACTCAACCACGATAGCTGAACTTTTTAAATCCCTCGAAGGAAACCATAAAACTGTCAATAACACTGTAATTGTATGCATCCAATTGTTATGTTTAAGTAACAACAATTATGGACGTTTTACAATTTTGTAAAGATTTTAATTAATCATATACAAATAAAACATTTACTTACTTACTTACTAATAAAATAATTTGGTGAAAAGAAAGCAATAGTAAACTTACACATAAGGTTAAGTTTACCTTTGTGAATCAGGCCCTTTGAATCCTAATTGCAACTTTTGCCCTTCTGCATGAACCCACTGCCCATCGCAAACACAATAAAAGTCAATACGAAAGTGGAGAGTTAATACCAAAAATTCATAATTTAGATACAATATTTTGTTGGATCATCCTCAAAGCTCAATAACTGATCCTCGTCTTTAAATTTATATCCAAAACCCAGAGAAAGTCAGTAGTCTTGTTCTATGATTAAAAAAATACTTAATATGTTCAACAATTAATACTTCATGAGACACAGGATAGTTAACACATTTCATTCCTACATATTCACAACTTCACCAGGGCTGTTAAACAGAACATAACAAAATAAAAACAACTATTACACATGATTACAATTAAAAACATATATTACGTATACATAGAATCTAAGACTCTGTTCTTACTAGACAAGACTTATTGAGCCACAGAGCAAATCTGTCTTTACAGAAACATTTCTGACTTCTTTCAACTCTTTTCAGTGAATATAAGCTGAAATCCTATGTATGTGAGTCCCAACGAATCTCTGATACTGGTAGTCAAGCTTGCACCAGAATTAATTAAATACATATTCCCTTCTATGCATTTTTGTTGATAGGCATTAGAACATCTTGGGGTATATTATCAAGGGGGTTTATCTCCGCTTTTTTGGCTTTAAAAGCCAAGAAAGCGGAGATAAAATTATCTCCCTATTACCTAGCTGTCGCAGCAACCATCTCGGGCCCCACTTTGCATGTCAGAGAAAGTTATCACTAATGACATGCAAAGTGGGCGTGCCAAGATGTTAGCGACTGGAAACAGTCGCTAGCATCGCTATCTCCTATTACCAACCTTTGGAGATATTCGCGCTGAGCGCGAATATCTCCAAAAGCTAACTCCTGCCCTGAGCAGTTCTTAGCCATGTTATCCAATGGGAGGTGTATAACATGGCTAAGAGCATTAGCTCGGTAATGCATGAATATCGCTGACTTTTCAGCGATATTCATGCATTGCGGCCGATTTTTATCACCTTTGCGATAAACCTTGGTAATACCAAGGTTTATCTGCGATAAAAATCGCCGCAGGTCTGCGATACATTTTTGTCTCTAACCAAGCAATAGCGATAATTATCGCTATTGCTTGGTAATATCCCCTCTTATTCTGTCTGGTTCAATCAACGTTGTTAAATCAATTGAGACTCAAGAAATGCGAGCTGGCTAGCGCGAGTGAGATTTGGTGTTCCGTAGAGCCATTTTCTAACATGGATGTACAATCTCCAAGAATGTTATCTGCATTAGAAGCAAAGAAATATGGCAGTAGTTTCTGATTATACTTGGGTTTGTTGAGGATGTTTTACAATTAAAAGATTCAAAAATGGATTAACATATGCTGCTGCAAGAAAGGCATTACAGAAGAAGGTTTAGGATGGGCACAATATTTCAATGTCCTTACGAAATATAGAGATGAGCACACATGATGAGGACAACCAGATTTTCTCATAAAGGTGAAGGTGTTCATTATCTCAAGAGACAGGGGACTGAATTCAATGAGAAGAGATTGGAATTCAGCTGTTGGACAAAAAGACCAAGGGCATCATTAGGATGGCGGGCGGACTTTGTCCGCCCACCATCCTCATGGTAAAAGGGACTGTCCGCCATAAGGGCAGTGGTCCAATGGCGGCAATTTCGATGCGCCCGTCACAGTGGTGGGCGCATCCCGTATTTTTTACATTGAGGCGGGCGGTGCTGAAACCGCCGCAATGCTAAAAATACATGTTGTGCATTTCAAAGCACAACATGACAGGCACTGTGCGGTGCCTCCCTTGTTGTTCTTTGAAAGGCAGGGGGTACCATAGGTACCCCCATGTGCACCCCCCACCCTCCCGGAGTCCTTGGGGGCCCGCCACGGGCCCCCAAAGCAGACTCCGCATGCCTTTCCGTAGCGGTAATGCCACCACGGAAAGGCATTGAAAAATGCACAATCTAATATGGCTGCCGGTGTCTGAACACTTTTCCGCCCTGTCGACTGGGCGGAAAAGCAGTGGACGGTCTTTCCGTCCTCCGCGGTCCTCCCAGCCATTATAATATGGCGGGGGTCATTTCTGCACGGATGGCGGACGGATAGCCCCTGCCAGGCCTGCGGTGACTATCGCCAGCCTGGCAGGGGCGATCCGCCTGCCATACTAATGGGGCTCCAAGTGTTTTTCAGATGTTTGCGTGTATGTATGCATGCAAACTATGCAAACTACGCAAGCATAGCGTAGTCCTATGCCCAGGAATACTTTTAATGCACTGTGATCTTTAAAAAACTGTATTGTCATCTCTTTTCTAACTTGGAGCCGCATTGGTCTGTTCCTGATGGATCTTTTTTTTTTATTTGAAAAGTTTTATATAGGGCTGGCGAGACCCAGAGGTATCAGAGCGCTTTACATGAGACAGGACATTGTTTCAGAACATTGTTACATAGTTACATCAGTTACAGTTACCAGTATATGCTTAGGAGAAAAACATGAACGTACACAATATATTAAGATATTAGCGCGTAGCATATCCAGGCCAAACGTCAGATGTGGAATGGAAGGTAGTTGGGGAAAGGTAAACCGGGGAGAGAAAAACAGAGTCAGGTAGATCTGAAGGGGGAGAGTACTCCAAGGGGAACAAAGCAGTCAAGGCAGTCGAGGATCGAGACAGATAAAACCGGGAAGAAACGTGAAGTACAATGTCCGATGTCCGTCTGGGTAGGTGACAGCTGAGGAGTTGACCCAGAGCCAGGATCCGCTATAGCTGCGTAAGGCAGCTTCACCGTACACTGTTCCAGCTCTTTGGTGTACAGATGGAAAAGTCCTACTGCTTTTTTACACTTCTTAATCTGCAGTCTGAAGGTGTCCTGCCTGCAGGTGTGCCGAGAACAATGAGGTGGCGAACTAGTCTGCAAGATAAGCAGAGATGCTGGCCATGAAGACTTTGTAATTGATGCAGCTGGTTTTGAAGATTGTGTGACTGAACAAGGGAACATTGCACCAGGATGGGGGTTATGTAGTCATGTTTCTTAGGGCCCTGGATGAGACATACTGAGGCATGTAAGATTCCATTAAGGGGTGCCACTATGCACTCTGGAAGGCAATGTAGCAGGGCGTTACCACCATTCAGAAGGTAGAGTACAATCTGAAATTGCTTTCTAGAAGAAAGTGTATCAGTTTCTTAGTAGCAAAAGATGACACCAGGTCTCATGGAAAAGATTTCTTAAAATTAAGCGCTGAGCTGTGCAGTGTCCTACTGGACACGTTCTAGTGTCTAAGCATGCACTAGTTTTCCCAGCCACTCCCTCAAGGGCTGGCCACACTCACACCCGCACCCATTCAATCAATGGGCCTGATTGTACATGCTTGTGGCCAGTTAACTAAGCATACACCCTGTGTCCATGTCCATCATTTTAGTAGCATGTGGACCTAAGGCTCACAACTCTACAAGCCGCACCTTATCTGATTGGGCACCGGCTCACCTAAATTACTTTCTATGTCTCAGGAATAACTAAAGCGAAATCAGGGCCTGGTTCTTCGTGTTTGACAAATGAGTGTGACATAAGCAAGACACAGTGCAAAAGCCTAACCATCCTTTTGTCTTGTGGCTGAACTTTGGGAGAGGGCATTATATGCCTGTGTTTAGTCATTTGTTTATCAAGAGTGAGTATTGAAAGCTGAATTTTAGAATAGAATATTCCTGGGGTTCAGATAAATTCATTGCAGTAAAACGGGCACTTGGCGTAACCAGGCACAGACGACTTTGCTTTGGTGCACTTTCAGCATGCTGCAAGCTCTCGTGTGAGGACGCCCATTAGCCCTACTAAGATTCCCTTCTGTTCCCTGTGTGTGCACTGTACAATGGCAGCAGGCACTAGACCGAAAACATGTATTACCCCTAAAATAGCAGAAAGCCAAAAGGGAAGAGAAGTCCAATAAACTGTGTTGGACTTAGCCTTTTTTGCAGGGTCATCCCTGAACTTTTTGCCTTCCTCGTGTATTTTGTCTGACCGTTTTTTGTTAGTTTTATGACTCAGGGCACTTTACCACTTCTGATCAGTGCTAAAGTGCATATACTCTCCCTATTGTAAATTGATGTGTGGATTAGGGATTCCATGATTGGCTGGTTTGGTTTACTTGTCAGATCCCAGGGCAGTGCACCGAGTGTACCCAGGGCTTGTAAATTCAAATGCTGCTGGTGGGCTTGCAGCACTGGGTGTGCCACCCACAGTAGCAGGTTGTAATGTGTTTCTCAGGTCTGCCATTGCAGATCCTGTGTGCAGTCTGGTACTGCCATGCTGACTGGGCAAGTGCACCCACTTACCAGTCCCCACACCTTCCCTTTTCTGCATATTAGTCGCCCCTATGGTAGGCCCAAGGGCAGGGTGCATTGTAGGTAAAAGGTGGGACAAGCCCTGATGTGTGTGGCATGTCCTAATAGTGAATTACAGCCATTTTCGTTTTTCCCTATTGCAAGGCCAGCTGTTCCCCAAAGGCCAGAATGGGCAGTTTGATTATTACAGCTTATATTCCTAACTGACTCAGGGAACTAGGTAGAAATTCTAGTTTAGTATGCCTGAACTCAGAATGATATAATACATATTTTAGTGAAGTTGGTTTTAACATTCTGTGTTTGAAAATACCACTTTTAGAAAGTAGGTATTTTCTTGTCTAACCATCCAAGCCTGGTTGGTTTGAGTGACAGGGGCTGGGGGATTACAGGACACAGGTTGAGTCAGCACAGGGCTGAATAGAGAGATGAGTAGGAGGAGTTGCACCTGGGACCTGAATAGGGCTGTGCCTTCACTCCAGAATGCTGGCTCCACCTCCTGTGGTGCGTCTGATGTCCCTGCCCTGCACTGTGAAAGGAAAGAAGAAGTTTTGTCAACAAAGTGCTCCAGGACTGACTAGAACTGATTTGGACTAGGCAAAGGCCTCTCTGCCTTCAGAGAACAAAGAGAAACTGTGAATAAAAAGGGTGACCCAGACCCCAGAACTTTAGATCACTTTTGGGAAACAAGAAGAAACGTTTGCTGAGGAGAGGAACCAGAAAGACTGAGGAGAAACTATCCCTAAGCATGAGGGATTGGCCTGCAGTGGTTGCCTGACTGCCAAAGAGAGGAGAAAGGACATTGTGCTACTTTCATTCAACTTGTGAAGGATCTCCAAGGGCTTGGGATAGAGCTTACCTCCTGCTGAAGTCTCAGGGACAACAGACATTACCCTCCAGCTCCCCAAGAGTTCATTGGAAGAGCCTGCTGTTGGTTGGGCTTTCTTAGGGACTGCGTGTCACAAGGAGCTGGAAGCGCAACTCACGAAGAAGAAGTGTGTCGCCCCCACTGTCGTCGCATCACCGGAGAAGAGGATCGACGTCGCATCAGACGCAACTGCAACAATGGAGAAGCATGTCGCCACCACTGCAGCTGTTGCATCATCGCCGAAGCACCTCGCTTTGCCAGAGAAGAGAATCGACATTGCACCAAACGCTGCCGCATCCCCGGGAAGCGTGTCACAGGGCCTGTTGCAGCTCAGAAGAATCGTTGAGTCGCCGCACGGCCGACGGGTGTGCACGCATTGTGTCGCATCAAAAAGAAGACACCATCTTTTTTTCATTGCACCGGATCATCATCACATCACGGCGCTGCTGATCGCATCGCCACAGAAGCGCAGTAAGAAACTGACGCATCACCTCCCCTCGCAAACAAGAACTGATGCATCCCCTACACATCAGTAGGGACCCGACGCATCACCGTTCTTGCGTGTAAGGAACCGACGCATCACCTACCCTGCAACACTTTCGTTGTATAGCATTACGCATCCTAAGGTACATCAAACTTAAAGTGACGCATTTTATATCTTAAGAGAAATGAGCTATTCCTACCATTTTTAAAGTACAGTATTGTGGATTTTTGTCGTTTGTGGTCTTGTGTTAAGTCTATATAAAAATACTTATTTTTATACTACAACCTGTGTGGTGTCCATCTGTAGTGTTGTCACTGGGTTACGGTATGAGTTCACAAATGCTTTACACATGGCCTCTGAGATAAGCCTGTCTGCTTGTGCCAAGCTACCAAGAGGGTGAGCAGGGGTTATTTTCGGAGTGTACCCCCTTACCCTGACTAGACACAAGGGTCCCTATTTGGTCAAAGGTACCTGCCTCTGCCAACTAGAGACCCCCAATTCTTACAAAGTGCAATCAGAGTAACAAGTAGTACAAAAAACAAATAAAACTATCAGCATGTAAAACCAATAAATTCGACTTCAGTAAAATTTGGTTGTGAGAGAGAGCATGTCAGTAGCAAGGAGCAGGGGAGCGAGTGCTACTGGAGCCGCGAGCAGGACAGCGGAGCTGAAACATCGCCGAAACCCGAAAACTGCTGGCATACTGACCGGTACTGTGAGGGACTAGCGTCCGGAGGAGGAGCTTGTGTGGCACCGCACCGTGCTATGGTTCCGAGAAGCGACGAGCCGGTTAGCCGAGTGCCGAGAGCCCGGGAGCCGCAGAGTGCCACTGAGAGCCCCGCCCCACCCACCCCGCCCACCACGCCACAGAAAAATTCCTGAGGCAGCTACAGTGCTGATTGCTGATTGACGGTCTGCGAGGGTGCAGACTCCCAGCTGAGGCAGCTGGTCCCTGAGAGCGGAGTGCAGTGATGATGAGCGGGCCCAGCGCAGCGAGCAGGGTGCAGATAGAGAAGAGAGGCTTTTAATTAATTTACCACAGAGGTATAGAGTGATAGAGTGATTCCAAGCCACAGAAAACTCACAGACTCACGACACTGATAGAGACAAGGACTTTGTTGTGGGAGTCGCTTGAACAGCGGTGAAACCAACAAAGTCAACAACAAAGTTAATTGGCTGGCAAGACAGAAGCTGAGTGGAGAGGAGGAGGGGGTGGCAGAGGGGCTTGGGCTTGAGCAAATACAGGGCTAAGGAAGAACTGAGAAGGTCTTATGGTTCTTCCTTCCCTCCTTGCTTCCATCCTGCATCCTGAGGCTCGGCTTCGCTCTACTCCATCCTGTGTTAAGCCTTCAAGCTACTGAACCACTGATCCACTACCAAATCACCAAAACCAAAACCATCAAAACAATTAAAACCATTAAGATCTTGCCAAGTTTTCATTTTTGGTTAGGATCCTGTCTACTCCCCGTTTAATCCCCGCCTTAATCCCCCACCCCGCCATAACTTTGCAAAGACACTGGATTTTGTCTGGATTTAGAGTTGGTAAATCACTGTTAAAAATTTAAATCGCAGCTGCAAACCATCCTATGAGAAAAGATCTGTCAGCCTCATTGGACTTGTTGGAACTTTATTGGAGATAGAAGGTGTCCGAGGTGCCTGAGACTGAAGGTGTTGTGACCCTAGAGCCCTGTGCTGGCAGTCAGTAATTTATTTTTCGCCCGAGCTCATGTGACTGCGAGAGTGAGTTGGAGAGTGGAGAGTGGAAACTTGGTGCTCGGCGCTCTGTGTTGCATAAGCAGCGCTTCGGTGTATCGGCACACTAGCACATTGGAGCTATACCTCTTTGGCTGTGTTGGCCGGCCGGGCTAAGGGACTTGTAATATCAGAACTAAGCCTACAATGAATCCACAAGAGGGGACGGGGCGGCCTGCCTTCATGGGTGGGAGTGTTTTTGGGACTTTGGACCAATTCATTGTGAGAGCTACCTCGGTATTTGCTCATGAAATCACCATGACCGAACGGCGGTTATCTCTTGATCCCCAGCAAAACAAACGGTCATCCTTGGGTGGTTTAATGCATGTACGCTCTCCCGAAGGTTGCCTGACCATAGGCTCAGATTCACTGAACTCGGTAGGGGGTTGTAGCCAAACTCCGTCATTTCCACTGGATAATCTAACTACAGCAGAGCAACCGGCTAGCTCTACCCCGAATGAATCGGTGCAACCGAGCTCAGCAATCCCCACGGTGCATCGAGTGACCACTAGGTCTGTGCCCCAATCAAAAACTCTAGCGCTGGAAAATTTACCTGAGCCGGCTTCAAAGAGGAAGCGGGGAGGGGGCCCCTTAGAGGCAAAAAAATGCAAAAATGCCTAAAGTGTCTAAAACTGGTGGGTTGGCGCCTTTACCATACCACCTTTACCGAAGTCACAGCCCACCACTTCTACAGCAGGCCCTCAGAATGTGGCTACCACAGGAATTCTTATGGTTGAAAATAAAGAGAGTCTATGGGCTAGACTGGGGGCCCTTATAACAGCATCATTCTCGACAATTCTTGAAAGACAGACTGCAAAAGAGAAAGTAACCAACCTCGAACTTTTAGCTGTGTCTAATCATGCGACAGCCATGGTTTTACTGGGGGAGAAAACAGGGTCAATTGAAATGGGACTTAATGTGATAACTAACCCTATAATCCCAAACTCACTACCTGATATCCCACAACCATCTAACTCAAAACCCACTATACGATCTAGTAATTGGGGGTGGTAACTGCTTCTGAAAATGGCACAAGGGTCCAGGAAGGTGGAGGAAGTGAGGAAGTAAACACATCTGGGGAGTCTGTCCAGCTCATTCCGAGTACGCCTAGGGTGAAGGGAGATGGTCCCCTTGGTAGGATTACTAGGCGCATTGTAGGTAACAACTGCATGCCTGGATTAGATAACCAACTAATCCCTGCCCTTGGGGTCAATAGACATGTTTCACCTGTATTCAATCATGGGCAGGGAAAGAGTTTATCTAAACACGACCACAGGATAGTAAAACTCCCTCCTGCTGCTGCACCACTGGTAGTAGTTTTGGGGAATGTACCTATTTTGCAGGAAGGTCAGGTTGAATCCACGCAACAGTTAATGGCAAAAACTAAGCACTTGCTGAATGTTAAACTGGAAGAAGTGGGGGTTTGGAGCTGGGACATTTGCAAAGAACTCCTAATGGCTAGACGCTCCTATTGGGTTGGCTATTCTTTGAAGAATGGAGGGGGAGATTTTGTGGTGGCTAATTTCAATAATGCACATGTAGTTAGGCTTATACATGACTGTCTAGGAAATAGGATTGAATGATTTTGTCCTGCTAAAATCTCTGTGCTCCCTTTAGGGTTCTTCTGCAGTCCCTATCATAACTCCCTACTAGGAGTGAGGGCTAACAGTGGCAATCGTAGTAACTACTATGGGCTATGTCGTATTAGCCTGAACTCAATTTAGCAAATAGATGTGCTCCATTGTCTGGTCTAGATGGATGTGATTGACTGTCACTTCCTGTCACAAGCATTGAACCAAGAGACCCCTATCCCTTTTGACACCCTCCATCAGCTGGATTCACATTCTCACCCATTAAAACCCAATGGGGACCAGGGTACTGAGAATATGCCTATGCTTGGACAAAGGATTGGCTTTGCCAAGAGGCCATTTAATATAATATCCTGGAACATTGCGGGGTTGCTTACGAAGACCAGATCCGAGGACTGTTCTTACTCTATCAAAACATGTGACATGGTTGCGTTCCAAGAAACCTGGGCTTTGGACACGATCTTTCAGACAGGCTTTTTGGCATTTGGCAAGCCAACAACTCCTAGTAGAAAAGGGCATCCATCTGGTGGGTTACTGTTATGGGTGAGACAACAAGCTGGTTTTCAGGTTAAAGAGTTAGTGGTTGATAACCCAGATATTCAGACTATCAGAATAACTTCCATGCATGAGTATGAGTGTATATTTATAAACATCTATGCCAGAGGGCAGGCAGGTGGAAAGGCTTCCCCGATTATTTCTAGTTTGGATTCTCTCCTGAAAACCTTAAAGGGGCCCTGTAATAAGATCATTGCGGGGGATTTTAATTGCACGTTTGAGCCTCTTGGTTATGAGGACGGGAATATAACCAGTGACCAAAACGCGATTTGGGGTGTGCCCGTCATTATCGCTTGTCCCAGTTAAGAAATGGACTGAAGCTGTGCTTCAGCTTAAAAGTCTTACAATGGAGTGTGGGCTCCATGCAGTAAATGATAGATCTAAATCAGACACGGAAGGCAACTGTACCTTCAGCAATGGGACAAGGAAAAGTAGGATTGAATATTTTCTCATTAATCTAGAATTCTGGCATAGGGTGAGGAATATGGAGGTCGTGAATAGACCGGAGAGCGACCATGAACCTCTTTTTCTGACACTAGATGTGATCTGTACCCAGAACCGGAGAGGTATTCCGGATACGGTACCATCAGATGTGACTATGTCCAATGACTCGCGCAGGTTAAAATAGGCGCAGGTTAAAATGGGTACAGGTCGCGTGGATGAGGCCACCGTAACTCAAATCAAACTAACGCTAGTAGACTCTCTTGCAGCCCTTTCTCAATTACATCTTAATTAGGAGACCTTATTAGCCCTTACAGCACATCATGAGGCCCTGTTCACCAAGCTTGGATCCTATTTGGTAAAACCTAGAGCGCGAAGCAACAGGGACCCAGGGTATAAAGCAGCAAAATGGTATGATGGGGCTTGCAGGAAGGCCTACAGGGCTATGTTCAGTGCAATTAGGGCAGGCTATGTCCAGGAGGTAAGGACTAGGAGGTCAGAATACAAGACTATCCAACAACGGGCAAAAAAGGCCCATGATGAGAATCGATGGAAGAACCTGTTAGCAGCATGTAACGGTAGAAACTGGTGTTGTTTCTGGCACTTAATTAAGTGGGGAGGTGACCACGCGGGTCCAGAACCTGCTAATAACCTTTCACCAGAAACTTGGGTTACATATTTTCAGTCCCAATTCTCCTCTCATATACATGACTCAGAACAGTTTAAGTGTATTGCCTCAGAGGAGACATTATCATTTACCCCGCTGGAAATAGAATGCGCACTTGATGGGGTGGCTGCAGGTAGAGCCCCGGGGCTGGATGGCATCCCGGCAGATATATTTAAATCTGACCGGGAGAATTGGCTAAAATACATCTTCATTCTTGGCAATGGCTTAGCTAGAGGTCACCCCATCGTAGAATCTAGGCACGGGGTGGAGATTATCCCCATATACAAAAAAGGGGTTAGAACCTCCCCATCCAACTACCGGCCCATCAGTCTTATAGACACCATGCAAAAGTTAGTGGCTAGATTAGTGCTAAGCAGGGTAAATAGGTGGATTGTTGATAATGAGATACTATCCACCTATCAAGCAGAATTTCGCTCCCATGTCAGCACTTTAGACCAAGTCTTTAGATTTATGATGTTATATTGGAACACTGTGGTCTTAGCTGGGGGCACCATTTATGCAGCATTCAAAGGTCTGAAGTCTGCATTTGACTTAGTGCCCCGTAATAAACTCTGGGTCACTCTTAACAAACCTAGGATGCCCGCAGAGATCCTCTCATTCATCATTAAATTACATGACTCTACCTATGCCCGAGTTAGATGGGGACAACAAGGGGAGACAACAGAACGTTTTTTGGTTAACAAGGGAGTGCGGCAAGGGTGTGTTTTAGCCCCTACCCTCTACTCCCTGTTTATCAATAATGTGGTTTCATATTACTCTGACTATCCCACGGATGCTCCGACTCTCGCTGGCTTGAGGGTTCCATTATTAATGTTAGGGATGATACCTTAATTTTGTCAAAAACTCAAGTTGGTCTGCAAAGAGTCCTAGACCGATTTACCTTGTTTTGCGATGACCATGAACTCATAGTTAATGTCGCCAAGACCACATTTATTGTCCTGCATACAAGTAAATCAGTGAAAGCCAGAGTAGTAATAAATAATGCGCCCCTTGAACAAACTGATTCTTTTACCTATTTAGGGTTCACTATGGGCAAAAGATTGAATTGGAAGCCACAGATAGATCTACTGGTTGTAAAGCACAATCAACTAGCGGAGGCCCTCCTGAGAGAACATCGTCTATCCTTAACCAAACCAGTGGCTCTGGCTATGGCTATTTTTCAAGGAAAGGTGTGAGCCTCAATAATCTATGGAGCAGAACTCTGGGGGTTTGAAAAGGTATCTTCTTTAGTCCAAGCACAGAACAAGTTCCTGAGGGAATTGACTGGTCTCCCGACGTCTACACCTCTAAGGCCGTTATTGATGGACCTTGGGTGTATTTCTTTTGAAGAGGAAGCGGGTTTTAGACCTCTTGCCTATTGGCGACGGCTTTGGACCACCCCGGAGTTGGCAGCCTATGCGCAGTCACTTAAGAATATTAGAAAGGCTGGTAAATCCAATAAGATTACATGGTTTCACAAGATTAAGTAGCTCTTTTGAGTATGGGCCTTACCCACCTATGGCGGGACCCAGAAGGGAACTCGTTTTCCCAAAAGCGGAATTCAAAGCCTTTTACAGGGAGATGACCTGGCAGAAATCCTTTGCTCAGGTGAACGGAGATTTCTTAACAGGCCTCTTTCTGTGCCATAAAATTGAGCATAGTATGGGGGCCTACTGGGACACCATTACCAGTTTTGTTGACAGGAAGCTTTACCACCAATTTAGAGTGGGAAGCCTCCCTATAAAATCGTTCACTAAAAACTTGGGGTCTGATCAAGACTCACTCTGTCACTCTTCTCTATGTGAGGAAGAGACTCTGTCGCATATCCTCTTTGTCTGCCCTGCATACAAGGCGCATCGAAAAAAATGGCTCAAGCCAGTTTGCGCAAAATGGGAACAAGATTCTCCCAAATAGCTTTGCATATTATAAAATCTGACACCAGCGAAGTCGTAGTGGTGGCTAAGGCAACATTTTTTAGCTGGACGTGGGCCGTAAGAAGGATCAGGATGCAGGGCACTATGTAACGAAGTAAATATGTATTTATGTAATCACCTTAATACTGTATTTTCCATCAGGTACCAGGGTTACCGAGCATGGTGCTCCAGTATTCTCTAATATAAACAGGTCAATATGTGCTTATTCCTTGCGAATTTCCTGTTACATTTAATTGTGGATCTATCCTTTGGCTACAACCTTATTTATCCTTGATGATACAAGTCTTTGTATGTATTGAGATAAGATTCAAAAATTGATTTTATTGATTTTATTCTTGATATTTTACGCGTTTTATCAGGCTATTTGGTTTTAAATGTTCTTTTGTTTATGTGTCTTTTATGATTGTTTATAATCGAATAAAGACTAATTGAATTGACAATTCCAACAGCACGAAATCAGGCTGGGCAGTGAAAATAGCATGTAATAGAATAATAATGAAAAGTAATTCGTTGTGGAGATCACAATCTTTATCAGATTCTCTCATGAACTGAAAAATAATTGCTATACGATGAAAAGAGTACTGGTTTCCTTAAAAATCATAAGCATTACAAAGGTAAAAAGAAATAGACAGGGTGCACAAGATCCATAGCAGTACTAACACCAGATCCGCAACCAGAGTCAAATTTCGGGGGGGGGGGCTATTAAAAATTTGGAGGGGGGGGGGAGGCTAATATTTCCATCAGTCCGCAGAGTGAAGATGCAGGGGCACTAAGAAGGGGTGAAAGAACAACAAAGCCTTGTTAACAAATAAATGGTCTGTTAAAGACCTGTGAAGTACTTGGTTGCGGCTGCAGTAAGAAGGACTCCAGGTCACACCAGCACAAAACTGTCTGTGTGTGTGCCCGGAAAGCTATCTCAGCCCGGGCTAACACACACGACGGGGGGAATCATACCCTTTGAGCCCAATGGGCGTTGCGCGCCTGACTAACATCACACAAAAAGCCCAAAGAATATTTAAACAGTTGTTATGGAGCACTCGCGTTCAGAGAAAAGCGTGTCTTATACACACATTCCAAAAGTAGATCTATCTTGTCACGTGATTCATTCAGCACTTATTTATTTATTTGGACGACTATAAAGAACAGTGCTGTATGGGGATGGTAAAATCAGTTGGTGAAAATAAAAGATTTCTAATTCTTGCTGAAGGGGATGGCCTAACGTTAGAGAATATTTTTAATCTAGGATGAGGAATCAAGCATGGAGGTACCATGGGCTGTTCCTGTCACCAGATCTGTGCATAGAACAATGGGCTCTTTTCACGATAAAACATATGAAGGAACTTCACAAACATTCCTAGAAGTGCACCTGGACAGTTGAGTCAGGCTCATGGTGTCCAGGCGTACTTCTGGGAATGTCTTGAAGTTGCAAAATATATTGTGGGCCCAATTCCTGTTTTTAATTCTACATAGCACAAAATTCTGCACCAGGGTTATGAGCAACCTCACTCTTTTCCTGTTTCATTAAGGGGGGGCATTTGTTTCCCATGGAAAAAGCGCTTCCCTTGCGTCCCCTTCCTTGTCTGGAGTAACCTTTCAACAATTCCCAGAATGGGAAAGGTTCAGATTTAGGGGTATGTGAAATTTGCGGAATTTACTTTAGCTTATTTTGTGAAAAATGTCAAGAAAATTATGCATAATTACACGAAATACAAATCTGTCATTTAGTGCAGTAATGTTGTGCGAAATGCGTCCTTGTGCAGATTTTTGATGTAAGGATGCAATCTGACATAAAAATATAGCACAAAAATGGTAAGTGGGTGAACAACAGCTACTCCCATTCTGGTGGTCTGAGTTAGTCCCAAGCATTTGTGGCTCAATTCTGCCACACATGGAACATAATTAAGCAACATGGCACAAGAGCATATGCTAGGAAATTCTGAGTATTAAGTGTAACACGAAATTTCTGATATTACACGCGTCATTTGCATTTTGCCGGGGCCTAGTCAGATTGTAGTTTCAGAATGTCCACAAATGCACACCCTGCTTTTCCACGCTTCCTTCCCATAGTGAAATTTACCATGGTGTATCCTTTACTGAAATCCGAGGAGACACAAATGGGTGTATTTTTGGCTATAAGCAGAAGTGTAGAGATATAATTAAATTCCTGAATAGGGCCAATATGTTTCCTAAACAGAAGCTAAATCAGGCTACAGAGGTGAGCCCTAACTGAAGTGTAAGGGGAAACACTAAAAACAAGAAGAATTTGAATGGCCTGCAACTTGATGAGCTTACATTCAAGCAGGATCAGAAGGATGGAATTGTAGTAGTGCAGAATAGAAGATAGGGGGGCATATTACCAACGAGTAGCGATATTTATCGCTAACTAGGCTTTGCAACGATTTTTTTATCGCTAAGCATCGCCGGAAATTATCGCTGAGATAACTTGCTATTAGCAACGTTTATCTCAGAAGTGATAAAAATCCTCATGCTAACTGCCAAATGAGAGATTATCGCTTGGAAAACGAACGATAATCTCTCGAAGTTTGGCGTTAGCTTGATGATAGGGGCTCACAAACTTAGCCATGATATCCACCTTCCATAGGATATCATGGCTAAGTCAGGAAAATACCAGGTGTAAAAAAAGCAGCGCTAACCGTGGTTAGCGCTGCTTTTTTTGTCTCTAACAGGGTTAGCGTGAAGCTTGATAATAGGAAAAATGTCGCTTAGCGACATTTCTCCTATTATTTTGCTCTGGAACGCCCACTTTGCATCTCATTAGAGATGCAAAGGCAAGCTTAGTGAAAAAGGGTGCTAACATGCGAATTTGCGTTAGCACCCTGTTGCTGATAGGGAGATAATTTTATCTCCGCTTTCTTGGCTTTTAAAGCCAAAAAAGCAGAGATAAATACCTTGATAATATGCCCCCTAGTTTTGTAGTGCATGATAGTATTTTTTCTATGATTATCATATATAAAACAATTCTACATTAATAACTGCCTATGCTAACATTTGTATATTGTTCTGATCAGTGCTTAATTTATAAAAGAATAATTGTCAGTGCCCAATGTTTTGCTTTATGTCACGGTACCTAATACTAAGACTTTATTCTTGATTACTCCTCATGCTTCTTTTATCCACCAACAGACACTCCCCTTTATTTCACTCATTCAGATTCTTTTCATCCCGCTTTCTTTCTTTGTCACTGCATTTTAATCTTTGTCATAATCCTTTTTTTTCCTTTTCTATTTTGCTCTCACTTGCTCTGGGTGAAAGTTAGATGAAAAAAAATAAGTGCTGTGAGCCTCTCCGTCAACCACCATCTAAAATTTAGCACTAGTTGTAATGAAATAATTTTGTCAGAGCACATAAAAAATAAATTATTACCCTCAATGACAGTGATAGGTTATTTATAGTTCCCACAAACTGATTTTTTTCTTGGCATGTGTTATGTTATGCAGATCTGTAGAGTGCTCTATCACCTGGCAGGGTATCCTTGCACTGAACAGGTGTGTAGGGCCTAGTGGGGCTACTGAAAAAGCCAGGTCTTCATCTTCTGGAGGAAGGCAAAGAGTGAGGAGGAGGCTCATATGTATAGTGGCAGGTCGTTCCTTGCTTTAGGAGTGATGTAGGAGAAGGCTGGATCACTGGATCTGGTTTTCTGTATGCATGAGATTTGTGCAAGTAGGAGTCATGATGAGTGGAATTGCATTGAAAGGTTTGTGAAGGCAAATGCGATAGTTGAGGTATGCTGGGTCGGTGATATGTAGTGCCTTAAAAGTGTTGGTAAGGACTTTGAATTGTGCTTTTTTGTGAATGGGTAGCCAGTGGAGCTCTTTCAGGTGAGCTGTAATCTGAATGGGGTGTGGGAGGTTGAGAGTAATTCTGGCTGCCAAGATCTGAATGGTCTACAGCCTTCTGGGGAGTTTTTTGTTGATCTGGCATAGAGGGTGTTCCAGTTGTCCAGCTTGCTTGTGACAAGGTGGTGCATGATGGTTTTCTGGGTGCTCATTGGGAGCCCTTTGAAAATCTTCCTCAGCAATTTCAGAGTATGGATGGTGGTGACAGCATAGCCTTCAGCGGGCATGTTGAGTTTGTTGTCAATTATGATCCTGAGGTTCTTGGTGTGGATGGTCGGTGTCTTTCATAGTTCTGATGGCCACCAGGTGGAATCTCACAGTGATGCGCATTTCTTGAAGATCACACTTTTGGTCTCGTAGGTGTCCAGTTTTACATAGTTGATCTTCATCCAGTGGGCAATTTCAGTCATGTCTTTTTAAAAAAGATGTTAAGAGTTTTATATAGGGAAAACTAGACCCGAGACATCGGGTATTAGAGCGCTTTACATGAGCACCATTTTCGTTACAGATAAACACATTCATTTTTGTTAGGCACAGGGAGATGAAGTGATTTGCCCAGAATCACAGGATGGTGGGTGTCGCTGCCGAGACTCAAACCTGGATCCCCAGGTCCGAGCTCGACCTCTCTAGCCGCAAGGCTGCATCCTCTCCCTTGTTGGCATTAAAATTGATCCAGATACTGGGTATCTTGTCCGTGAGACAGGGAATAAATTCCATTGGCAAAGGAGAGGATGTTGATATCATGAAAGCATATGGTGCTGTCTAGCTGGATCATGTGTGCATTGAAGAGGGTCGAGCTCAGGTAGGATCCTTGCTGAACTCCGCAGATGGGGTTGCAGGCATTCAAAGTGAGGAGGGAGCAGATTCTTCATAGTGCATGTTCTTGGATTTCGATGACATCTAGGCATTGGATGAGGATGGGATGGGAGTCTGTGTCAACTGCTGCGGAGAGGTCAAGGAGGATAAGGGCCGCCGTGTGTCTTCAGTTCAGAGTCATGCGGATGTCATCCATAGCAGTGATATGGGCAGTTTCTCTGCTGTGGTTAGGTCTGAAACCAGACTGAATGGTGTTGAGGAGGTGGTGGTCATTGAGGTATTCGGTGAGGTGTCTGTTGATGATTTTCTATAAGGCCCTGGTCAGGAATGGTAGCAGGGAGATTAGTCTGCAGTTGGGAAGCGTCGAAGAGTCTGCAGAGCATTTCTTTTTAATGGGAATAAAATTGCCTGTTTCCAAGCATCTGGTAGGGCCATAGAAGAGGTATGAGGCATTCAGATACGTGTGAGCATGACACTGATTGTTTGCAGTCCTCTGGAGTAGGATTGGCAGGGCAGGGGTCCGATGGGGCCCATGGTGGATGAAATTCATGGTGGCAGTGGTTTATTCTTAGGAGAGGAAAGGCCATGTGGTTAGTAATGGGTTTTTGGACAAGATTGGCGGGCATTTGGCAATGTCTTTTGAGCCCAGTTGTGGGCTCAGGTTACTGTGAATGGCAATGATGTGTTGCAGAAGAACTGATAGATATTGTTGCAGAGGTCCTTTGATGGAGTGGTCGAGTTGGAGGAGGCCAGTTGTGAGGTGAAATCTTTCACAATGGTGAAAATGTATTTGCTATGTTTGTGCTGGCATCAATGTGGTCCACCAGAGTGGCACGTTTGGCGGTGTGGATAATTTGGTGGTGGCATCTCAGAGTGAATTTCAACATGCCTTTGTCTGTATTCAATCAATCAATCGAACAGTTGTTTTCAAGCGCGACTTGTAACCATGAGGAGTCTTTAGGCGTTAGGTCCTAAGGTCCTTGGTTGAAGAGCCATGTCTTGAGCTTTTTCCTGAATTCTCCAAGTGAAGGGCAGGTGCGTGTGTGAAGGGGGAGGTTGTTCCAGGCCCCAGCAGCAAGGTAGGGAAAGGAATGACCTCCCCAGTGGTTTGGGCTGATGCAGGGGGTGTGGGCCAAGGCGAGTAAGGTGGAGTGGAGTTCCCTAGTAGTTGATGGGGCGTCAGGTGCTGGTTGATGTATGTGGGCCCGGAGTTGGGGAGGGCCTTGGCGGCATGAGCCATTAGCTTGAAGAGGAATCTTTTCTGTATGAGGAGCCATTGGAGGGCTCTGAGGTGAGGAGTGGTGCTGGTTCTCCTGGGTAGGGTGAGAATGAGTTTTGCTGCGGTGATCTGGATGGTCTGGAGGCGTTCGGTGGTTCTTGCGTAGAGTGCTCTGCGTAGTCAGGTGGCTGGAGGTGAGGGTATGGGTTTTTCTGGTGGAGATGGGGATCCAGTGAAAGATTTTGAAGAGCATGCGGAGGGTTTGGAAACAGGAGGAGGAGACAGCATTGACTTGGTTTTTCATGGTTAGTTGGCTGTCCAGAATGAGGCAGAGGTTGTGTGCATGGTTGGAGGGGGCAAGAGCAGGACAGAGTGCGGTGGGCCACCAGCAGTCATCCTAGGGGAGCGTTTGTTTCCAAAGATGAGTACCTCTGTTTTCTCTGAGTTGAGCCTCAGGCAGTTGGCCTTCATCCAGTTGGCTACATCGGACAAGGTGTTCGTGAAGTTGGCTTTGCTGTTGTTGGTGTCTTCTGTGAGAGAACGTACGAGCTGTGTGTCATCAGCATATGCGAGGATGTTGAACCTGTGGCTACAGGCAATGTTTGCTAGAGGCATCATGTAGGTGTTGAAGAGGTAGGGCTGAGGGAGCAGCCCTGGGGGTGCCGCAGATGATGTTCTTGGGTTCGGAGGAAAAAGGCGATAGATGGATCCTCTGTGCTCGCCAAATGAGAAAGGAGGTGACACAGTTGAGAGCGTTGCCTTGGATGCCCTGGTGGTGAAGTCTGGTGATGAGGGTGTAATGGGAGATGGGTTTGAAGGCCGCTGAGAGGTTCAGGAGGAGGAGGGCTGCTGTTTCCCCTTGGTCAAGGACGCATCTGATATGGTCCGTAGATGTGACCAGTGAGGTCTTGGGGCAGTCGTTGGCTTGGAAACCTGATTATGAAGCTTCAAGAAAGTTGTTGTCTTCTAGGTACTCTGTGTGCTGGGGTTAATGGTTTTCTCCAAGATTTTGGCCGGTAATGGGATAGCAAGATGGGTTGATAATTCTTGAATATGCTGGGGTTGCCAGAGGGTTTTTCAGGAGAGGCCTGAGCTCCATGTGCTTCCATGAGGGGGTGCCGGTGGCTGTCCTGATTAATGTGTTGAGGATCTCTGTGAGTTGGTTGCTGATTTCTTTTCTCCCTAGGTTATAGATGTGGTGTGGGTAGGGTTCCATTGGAGCCACTGTCCTGGCTTATTCTCCATTTGTTTGCAGTGGTGTTGCATCTGTCTGAGTTCCTTCCTTTGTGTACCGACTGGCCTAGCATTTGTATCTTGTTTTACTTTTGTGTTTGAGGGGACTGAGGGAGGTGGCACAGGAGGTCATACAATAGATAAAAGTCTTGATGGCTTTGGGGAGGCTATTCCAGTTTTGGCTGGCTGGCCTGGCTGTGGTATGTGTGCATTTGACTGGGACAGGGATGAAGAGCTTGATGTGGGCGTGGTCTGTCCAGGGATTTTGTGTGGACTTTTTCAATCGTATGTTGCCAAAGTTGGTGAAAATAGGGTCTGATAGGTGTCCGGTGACATGGGTAGGTCCTTTAACTCATTGGGTGAGTCCCAGGCTTACAAGGTCGCCATTGAGTGCTCTTGAGTTGAGATTGGCAGAGTCTTCCAGGTGGACGTTCAGGTCTCCGAGTAGGATGTAATTGCTGTTACCGAGGCTGAGTGGTGAAATGAAGTCTGTGATGGTGTGGGTGAAGTTGGTGGGCAGTCCCTGTGGTCTGTAGATGAGAGTGCTGCTTGGGGTGAAGTTGGCTGTGATGTAGAGCTTGAACGACAGGTGTACCATGTTGGAGGATGACGTGTTCGTGGTTGTGACGCAGTTGATAGTGTTTTTGTGGATGACGACAATTCCAACTATGATTTTGCGAAGTATGTCTTCAACAATAAGAATCACCATTACTAAAAATGACATTGTCTAGGGCTCATACTTATGACCTACATTTTGCAAACAGATTTTTGTTCTATCCACTCACCCAAATGTGCTATCCTCCAGCTTACCTTTGTCCTAGATAGGTCTCTTATTAATTGTGTATTGATGTAATAATGATGGCAGGTGTGCTTTGAGCCTTTTTATAACATAAAAAGCGGAGATGCCCTACTCAAAGGTAATGCAAACTGTATTTATATTCTTTGTGTAGCGTGAAAAAAAGTATTCGCAATAAGTCTTGTGCATTTGAATGAATATTATTTGAGATAATGCACCGCCAGCTGTGCTCCTTATAGAGGCTTAAAACTACCATGCAGTACCAGTACAAAAGAATAAATTGCATGAGCGGTTAAACATTCCCGAGTCCCTTGACAAAGACATTGATGAGTTTGTAAAGTAGTACTACAAGAGTACTCTTTTGTGAACTCTTACATGTCTGTGAGAATTGGCGTTGAAGCGTGGCACTGCCATTTAATAAACATGCAAGGAAGGCACAGTCCTTTCTAGCTATGCTAATTGTATAAGTATGTTTTCTGAATATTCACATTTTGTTCCATTTCTAGATGCTTCAAGGCATGTAAGCGTGCATAAAAGATAAAACATACGTTTTATTTTATTTACTCCTAAATGCCTTCTGGAATAGGCCCTGTTGGATATAGTAGAGGTCAAACAATTAGGCAGGCTATGACCTTAAAGCCGACCAGTTGTATAACATAGGCCCCTGCAGCCCTCACAGTTTGGGGGGGGGGGGCAAGCTCCAGGGGCCCCTCAGCACAGTACCTTGACCTGAAAGCTCCTGAT